>NC_139511.1:7399292-7645821 GCF_008360975.1 Lichenostomus cassidix
GGATCAGTCATATTATCGCTTTCATTCTGTCTGGAGTTTTGTTCACAAGAGACTGGGGCAGTATTGTACTTAGATGAGCTTCCTGAAGTGGATGTTTCCTTTTTCAGTTCACGTACCCGGGCTGCTAAGGTGGAGGTGGGTTTCCTATCCCACTTCCTCATGTCTTCTTCATGTTCTTGAAGGAAAAACCAGAGGTCACGTCGTGGAGTTAGTTTTCTTTTCCTGACTGGAGTACGTCTGCTCCTGATGGCAGAGACTCGGGTTGGTTTTGGTGTGGCATGGAAAAATCTTTCTGTGAGCTCTTTCTTTAGTTTCTGATGGCTCTCTTCAATTAAGCTCCGGACTTGCTCGGCCAGGTTTGTTTCTACCGATGAGACCTGGGTGCGTAGTGGAGCAGTGACAGTGTCCTCATAAATTCTCAGTTTGTTTGCTAACACGCCTACTTGGTTTTCGCCTTCCTTCTACTGCAGTGTTGCCAGGTAACGAGAGTATATCTCTGGTCTGAGCCGCGCGAATCTTAGCCACATTTGTGAAGTGCACCGGACATTATCTGGGCTCTTGGGGAATCTCTCGTTGTCTGAGAAAATGATCTCTAGCACGGCCAATTCCCTCAGGCATCGGATACCTTGTTCTATTGTGTTCCATTTCCTTTGGTGCATTTGGAGGTCTTCTTTGCACAGGTATCTGTCCCGTACACTCAGCAGCAATCGCCGCCAGAGGCTGAGAGTTTCCTGGGTTTTCCCAATCCTCTGGTCAATGACTACATCCTGAGACAGGGATCCCAGTTGTCTGGCCTCACTTCTATCCAGAATAGTGTCATTAGCTGCGGCGTCCCAGATGCGGAGCAGCCAGGTCAAGATGGACTCATTCGCCTGCCGGGTGAATTCCCTCCGTAGGTCACGCAGCTCCCCCAGGGATAGAGAGCGAGTGATTATCTCCGGCTCTGTCTCTTCTGCTTGGTGAGATGGTCCTGCCGCATCCTCATCAGTTGCTGTGCGGACTGATTTGCTCTTGGATTTCTTTTTCTGGACAGGGGCAACCGCTACTGGCTTTGGCTGTTCTGATTCGGCAATGGTCTGTGTTGAGACATTGACTGCTCCTTTGCTTCCTTTCCTCTTAGTGGCAGTTTGCGTGGACAAAGTGCCTGCTGGCTTGTTTCTTTTCTCCTCCTCTTCAAGAAGACGCTGTACCACACTAAGTATTGTTCTGATCTTCAGCAAGATATACACAATGCTGATCAAAGAAAACAGAACTGACAAAAAGATTATGCCATCCTTAGCATCTAGAGGGAACTCAATATTGTCAAAAATGGCAGTGCCTGACCTGAAAGGCTGGAAGAAACCGCTCTCTCCTCCTAGCCCCAGAGGGTGGGTGCGATTGCCAAGGAGGTCCCAGACGTAGCAGCTCAGGTTAGGCCAGGCAGACAAAGTCGAGTATATATTCCGAATGGTATTCATCGCCTCACAGGTTACCATGCAATAGGCATAATAAACCAGTAGAGCAATTTTCATGCCATTCCCTGGTTGCAACAGGACCAATACGACAGGCAGATAGTTTTCCATTTGAGGAAAAATATAGAGAGCGAGATACAGCACCCATATAGATAAGCTGACCATCATGGTGATAGGATTTCTGAGTTTCCCCAGGTCGTGCCCCACGTTGGGCGCCAAAATATGTCTTGGTTTGAAAACAAACCAGTGGAAGATCACAAGTCAAGATTGAAATTAAAAATAAGTGAAATAATACAAGGAAAAGTACTGACAAAGTCAGATACAACCTAACACCCTGTTAGGGTGGTAGTAGCAGTCCAGCTGAAGTAGTCCAGTTGAAGTGGTGATCCTGTGAAGGTCTAGTCTCCAGCTGAAGATCCAGTGGTAGTTCTCGTCCTCTGGGAACCCAGTAGACAGGGCTAGCTCAGGCAGTTCCAAGGCCAGGTTATATCCAGGTGGGAACACCTGGCTCCTCTCTCCTGGGCAGAGCATCTCACAATGGGATGAGATAAGTCCATGAGTCACACGGTGGGTCCCTGATGGCCCATTGCCTGTCATGCTGGGTGGGTCGTTAGCAGCTGGTAACAGCTAACGGATGGCCCATTGCCTGTTATCCTAGCAGCTGGTAACAGCTAACGGATGGCCCATTGCCTGTCATCCGGAGTGGGTGATAGCAGCTAATGGCCCACAGCTGGTGGTAATAGAATACTTAACTACATCAATATCGCAACCTAGGACACACATACCTACTACTGCAGGAGGATTTATGTTGTTAATATTTGAAAATTACCTGTACATAGTGTTCCTGTCTTGCCAATCTTTAAATATTGATCAAGAAGGAGGTTTATATCCAACCTCATGTTTCCATATGCTGTCATCTTCCTGTGGGCTTTTGTGTGTTACTGCTGAATACCGTCATCCAAGTGTGTGGTATTTTACTGCACTACATCATAAAACAGGCTTCTGTCTAGTCTAATAGTGAAAGGTTTCAGTTCTCAAGTCACTGGAGAGTTGTTTCATAATCAAGCCAATTTCTTTGCATTTAAATGAGAAATTTACAGAAAGGGCCCTGGATTTGAGTTAGTGGTGTTCTATCTGATGAGACTATGTAGGAAGCAGGGTTTTAGCAAGTCTGATAGTAGCCTGGGCCACTACAATAGAGTTTTGTATCCACAAAAGAAAGACTAAAATTAAAATGCCTCTATTACACATTTTCTGTGCCGTAACAAGGCAAAGCTTTCAACAAGGACATCCCTGTCAGCTAATAGCGTAGAAAAGGAAATTGCTTCCATATATGTGATCCTCCCTCCTTTCCCTTCAGACTTCTTTTCCTCAATCATTTGAGGAAAAGCACTTTTCTTATATCTTTTTGATAGAGACACACACAAGTGATCAATCACTGAGAGTACTAACTGTGGCACAGCTATGCTTTGTAGACCTAAACCAGCTCTACATGTCTAAGTGACCAGTCCCTTACAGCTCTCAGCTACACCTTGCCTTCGGCACTGCTGCTACCCTTCCCCACCTCTCCTGGGGCATTCACTGCCTAGAGGCAGTTGCAATTTCAGATCCTGAGTCTGGATGTCAGTCTGAAATACTTGTACATCCTGATGAGTAAGGCAAAAGACATGAGATGCCTAACTGTGTCAGGAAAAGTTTACCCTGGGGTTGAATGCCATACAGACCCATGCTCACTTGGACAAAGGACTGGTATTTGAGGCATTCTCATCCTAATTCTGAACTGATCTCAGGCCAACAATTTTAACTTTGTGCCTCTGCCTTTACCTCTTCTGAGACTCCCATAAGTGCTAAGCATTGGTAAATTATAGAACTCTCTCACTAATTAGCAACAACTACAACATAGTTGTACAACCTTTTGCAAAACATGTATTTTATACAATAGAGGGCTTGCTTACCACAGCACAAAAGCATTTTTGTATATCCTGTATTGGTTCTCTTGCTTGGTTGGGTTTGTTCATTAGGAACCAGCCTTGACCTGCTGTTTTCTACACTGCACCTCTTACCAGTATCACTAACTTTGCTCATTCTAATCAAGCTCATGATATTGATGATGTTGGTTGAAAAGTCATTACCATTTAAGTTGCCAAATCCATTCCCTCTATACAGGTAAATACTGAACTGAATAAAGAGCATGTTTTCTTTGGAAAGATCTGTTTAATTCAAAACTCCCTTGAAAGGTGTTTGAAAACAACATACATGGACCTACCAATGTGATACCTTTGTTCTGTGTACATTAAGTATTCATGAAGCAACTGTGGGCTTTATTTTAAATTGAGTTTGAGAGATGGCTGTGTCAATACTTGTGTCCAGGTTATTTAAAAGTCAAGTAAAACTTGAATTTTTAGGGCATTCCATGGTTGCCTGTGTGTCTTATTTACATTACACAAAGGAGCAAAGCCTTCAGAAACACAGATTAATTTGACACCACCATCTGGTAGAAACAGGTGTAGTACCAATTAAAATCCACTTGAGGATACAGATTCTCCAGATTAAGTATTTTATCTTGTAGCAGGAAGTTGTCAGTGTAAGCTTTGTATTTCCCATGCACATCTATACCAGTTTCCTTTCTCACCTAAAAACCAACAGAGAGCAACAGCAGACTATGTAAGCTGTCAAACCAGACATACAGATACAGAGCCAGTGTAGCAGACACTCTCCTTAATGCATCTGATTTTGCTCCTGTATTTGTTCTCCAGATTAAGAGTTTGTGGTAAGGTGACCTAGGCTGGACACCAGGTGCCCACCAAGCTGCTCCATCTCTCCCCTCCTTAACAGGATGGGGGAGGGGGAGAAAAGTAGACGGAAAAAAAACCATTGTGGGTCAAGATAAAGGAGTTTAATAAAGCAGAAGCAAAAGAAAAAGGAAACCCAAACCCAAAAGATTTACTTTGTACATCAGTACATGATGTCCACCCAGTTCCTGGGAAGTAGGGCTTCAGTACACATAGCAGGTTGTTCCAGAATACAAACATAAGAGTGAACCCTCCCTTCCTTATTCCTTTCTCTTCCATTTTTATTGCTGAGCATGATCTTGTAGTCTGATGTTTTTTTCAAGGGTACAATTCAGTTAGCCAGTCACACAAAATGAAAGGCAGTCCTAACATTTAACACCATACTTCACATTTACCACCATTATTATTATTTAATAATCTGCGACACTTGCACCCACCTATTCCTCTCTCTACCCCAATCTTCTGTTGTCCCACCCCCCACCCTAAAACCTGAGAGCTGTTGCTCTTAAAGTTTAAAAAAAGCTATTCCTGGCGGTCTTACACTTCAAAGGCCCATGAGCAAAACTCCTGAACAGATGGTATCCTCAGGGAATGTAATCCCCAACAAAAATCCTAAACTTTCAAGTGCATCCAATAATTACATCTTGGATCACTAAAAATTAATTACTCTTGTCTAAACCTTCTTCCCTCTTGACAAACCAAAAACAACCTTACACTTAGAATTAGTATAAGTGGCACACTTATATTCAGTACTTAAAGAATTAGACATTGCAAGATAAATCAATTTTATCAGAAGACCAAATGCTGAAATTGGATATTTTAAGTCTTCCTGAAAAAATAAGCAGCAATTCCAGTTATCTCAAAAGTATTTCACTCCAAGTTAAGTTGAAGTACCGTATGATGTAGCTGGTCAAGGTGACAATAAAACAAGCTTGGTGTTCTCCATGTTGGAGAAACACCTTTCCTGCTATTTTTAAAATCTAGATTTGCTGAATTTCTACTTTTAAAATTTCTACTTTTGCTCACCACCATACAAATCTCAGCCAACACTATCTCCAAATACTACAGGAGGCCATGGTTTAAGTCATCACATCCCACTTAGCAACTGCTAGGCTTTGTTTCATCCAAAGGGGTGCATTGGCATCCCACCAGAAACACAGAGGAAGTCGAACAGTAGCAACTCCTACTAAAGCCTGGGAAACACAGAAATTCTGAGAACAGAAACATAATTTTTTTTTTTTTGTCCAAACAAACAATACCAGATACTGCCACAATGCAGTTAAACGCACTTCGTCTTACTACACAGAGGCTTTAATGGTCCATTTTTTACAGAGTTTTCTATTTCTTAGGGAGGAGTGTTGCATAGAAGCCATTCCTCTCAGGCTAGTTCTAACAAATCCTCCTAGGGAAAATAAATAAACAGAATGTGACACTGGACACATGTACAACACAGTTCTTTTCAGTAACATCCCTTAAATCCCCAAGACTGATAGAAAATTACAAAGACCAGCTTCTCCTCATCCCTTGGGAAGAAAGCAAAAAGGTAAAATGTGTAAATCTAGTTTTAAAAGACTGCCTGCAAGAGAGGCTCTTTGCCCACCTAAGCAAGAATTCAGATGGTAACTGGTGGGAGTAATAACACTTTGTAGTACTAACTCATGCATACAATATGACTGTGCATTATAAAACAGTCTGAGAACAGTAAGCCAATAATACACAAGATCTACCAATTTTATACTGGCAGCCTGGTTACTGGATACATTACTAATAAAGGATTACACATACATTTCTCTTTCCAGTGTCCAACAGGTTAACATAAAGAGTGCCCAACTTACTCTTCAGGCCTGCTGAAGTCCCCAGTGTCAGTGGTGCTAAAGGTACAGATGAATTTCACAGGCTCATTTCCTACCAGCAACAGGGGTAAAGCATTCAGTGCATCTGTATTGCTCAAGTAGATATTCCTATTTCATTGATGAAAGTTTCTGATGTTAGTATTTTCAAAAGCATTGTAATCAACTTGAAGGAGTTTTATCACTTCACTGAAGATCTGGGTTTTTTTTTCTGAGAAAAAAGCAGAAACAAAACCACAGTGATGTAGTACTAGACCATTCTTATACCAGGTTTGCAGTATTGACATAGAAGTTTTATGGCTTCAAAAACCTGGATGACTTGTCACACCCTTGGGTAGGTAGCTACACAAATCACAGTTTCACCAACAAAGAAAGATTTGATAAAGCATGCAGTTTTTATTAATGCCTTATTTGTACTAATGCGTTCTGGGCTGACCTGAACTACTCAACTTCTCAACAGTGTTGGCTTTTCCAAGACTTTACAGCAAAGCAGTATCTGGCATACATGATTCGAAGCTTTCATGTTTTTGCAAGTCTTAACATTTTCAATTGTTGTATTCTGAACTGCTACACAAGATCACATCTCTAAAAGCAAATGTGAAAATTCATGTCCTTGGACACACTACTGGCAGCCACACACTGGTTTAACAAATGACCCACACCAAACTTTTTACTTTACAGTTTCCTCTTCACTCTCGTTGCTAAGAGTACGGCCATCAGGCTGATCTCACTCCCACTGTTTCAGTTCTAATTTCTGCTGCTAAGTCATAGTGGCAAACCTCCTTTTCAGCAGAAAGCCTGCTTCATTGTAAGAGTATAAGCTACACGACAGAGTTGCACAAGGAATTACTTTTACTCACAGCTGTGCAGTCAGCACTGGGTGGCTCTTTCCCACATGCCCTTCTCATCCTCAGAGGCTTTCACCACACAGGGCTATCTCTGGCAGATCCTGAATGTCCAGCAAAACACACTAGAAACCTGTAAGAAGCATTCCTAGCATTAAGGATTCTGGCAGGGATATGACAATATCGAAGTGCATTTTACACTTTCAGAAGTGCATCAAGGAAAGCCCAGCAAAAGAGCAGACAACATATTATTAAATACTGAATAACAAACTTACAAATTCACAAAGAGAAGACACATTTTCCCCTTTAAGACGATTTTAATATTCCTGAGTATTAAGCTGTAAATATTTTTTTACAATGGAAAAACTAGTGGCCACCGTGGAAAACCTGAAAAATTATATACTAATTACTTGCAGATGTAAAAACCATGATAGATAGGACAGCTAAACAATGTTAAGAGCGGCCATTATAATTTTAGTTTTTTCTGTTTTAAGAAGTGTCAGATTCTTCATTTTAAAAGACTGAAGTATCTAATCTACTATATAGCTGCTCAATCATACAATTTCTACATGTTGTTTGGGGTTTTTTTTGTCCTTGCAAAAACAGAGAGGAGGAAGGTACATAACCAGCTTCCTAAAATAGTTTGAGAAAGAATTCCTGTTTGCCTTTTTTGACACCACATTCATTCTGGACAGGAATGAATGGGCAACACAAAGGCCAAAATTTAGGTACGGGAACTCAGTCACAGATTATGAAAAAGAGCAATTAGTCAGCTGACAAATACTGTTGTAGTCAAAAAGGAGCTTTTGGGGGGCATAGCCCCTGAACTGGCAGGTCGCTAGCCCTGGCTCTCACCTAGCCTTAGCTCCATCTCTGCCCTCCGGCCAGCTCCAGTCGGTCTCGGGGGTCGATCTGCCGTAGCAGGGAAAATCCCCGAGGCAAAGGGCAGCGGCTAGTTGCGGGGGGACTAATCACTAGGCTCCAGCCCCCAGGTAAGCAAAGGAAGAGTCCAGAGTGAAGGCGTTCGAGGCCTCTTTATTAACAAGGTAGCAAAAGCAAAGGCATCGAATCACCCTCTGGCAACATTCCAGCACGAGCAAGCACGTGTGGCGAGAAGCCAGCAGCAACGAGGGAACCGGGGTTTTAAGGAAGGGTACGGGGTTCCAGGGGCGGAGCCAACGGGCTCCGGTACAGAGTTGAGCGGCACGCAAGGGAGCAAACCACATTAAACTGGGAAAGGGATACACATGAACCAATGAGGGGGCGGCAGCAACAAAGTTTCCAGGAGGAGGTAGCAACAGGGGAGGAGGAAAGGCAGGGCAGCATAACTTTAAACCAACAAACTCAGGATAAACTTTCCAGGGGAGGAGTACGGAGGCTTAGATGTCAGTCTCTGAGCCCCAGTAGAACGCATCTTGTCCTTCGGGGAGCTGGGCTGCGTTCACCACAGGGGCTTGGGGCTCTTCATCGGCCCTTTCAGGGCGATGAACCTCCGCAAAATACTTCAGAATTCACTATTAAGTAATGTTTTATACAGAGCAAACATTTAATAAGAAAACCCAAGCACACTTGGCTGTCCCTTGGGACATCTTTCGGTCACGCTGGTGCATGCTCCGGCCACCGACCGACTCCCATTGTTTTCATCTGAAAAAAAAAAAAAAAAAAGAGGGAAAATACACATTTGGAAGACCGCCAGAGATGCACGAACAGTCCAAGAAATCTAACAAGACGCACATGAGGTAATCGCTCGATTTCAGAGGACACAGCCACACCAACCCCACCGCACACCTCCTCACACACCAGCTCAGCCCAGCGCCTCTGCTGCTCCCGGCGTACCCCTCGCGGGCTGAACCATCCCTCCGAAACGGAGGGGGACATGCCATGCACCGCCTCCTCCTCCCGCAGCGCAGAGGCGACGTACTGAGTCTGACGCAGAGGCGAGGCTCCAGTCTCCCCTATCCAAATAGCATAATCCTGAGAAGGGGATTGTGCCCCGGAAACACGCTGGGGTGCGGAGCAGCACCGACCGTGGCCCCCTGCGCGAACGCGGCGATGGCGGCGCCCCAGGGTAGGTGACGGCAGTGTCACCGCCCCGCCTTGTGCGCATGCGCAATACCCTCCGCCGTGTGTTGAGGGGCGCTCGGGGTGCTTCCGTTCCGTGCGGAAGCTCCCGGTGTTCCCCGGGGGTGTGGCGGGGAAGTTCTCTGCGTTCCCTGTGTCCTTTCGTGGGCACATCGAGGTGAGGTGACTGCACGTAAACACCCTAATCTCGTGTACCGCTCGCTCGTGATGGCGGTGCCTGCAGGTTGAGGTGTCTGTCCCCAGGCTGAATTCCCCTCGTCGTTTGTAAACACAACCGGTGCGGTCAGACAACTTACACAGTAGAAGCTACCAGTAAAGAAAAGAGCTGTGTTTCAAGAACTGCGGAAGATTGCATCACAGAAATAAATACGCGTTATGTGGGCGGAGTATATGCGTTAGGGCGCTTTATGTAAGTTTTGCTACCTAAAAACCGTAACCTTTGTCCCTTTGGTGTGCTTGATTTGTGGTAACCTCGCAGAATATGCAATGTCTCCTTTCTAAACCAGTCCCTATTTGGAGAGCCAGAATAGGCTCCATCGATCCCAGGAGTGTCCTGTTTGCTCCTACCGGCAGCACAGGGAGAGGAACCAGCCTCAGTTCACACTGCGGAGTCGCGGTACTCCGCGATATTCAAGGCTTGAACGCTGGCAGAAGCTCAGCTCTGAGTGCACAGATTCCACGTTTCCTGACCCTGCAAGTGGCAGCTTTCACATATTTGAAATGCTGTGAGAAGGCGGAACTCGAGCAGGGAGGCACTCCAGGAGCATAAACTGGCACCGTGTCTAGGGAAGAGCAGGATGAGGCTGGTGCCAGCTGTAGAGAAGCCTGTACAGCTCTCCTACCTGCCTCCTCTGCTTCTTGCAGCTCTGTGGCCTGCTTACTTCTGGCTCCTCCTAACCTGGGAATATTAGAGCACTTAGGTCCAAAAGGCAGAGTTCTACAAGGACAGCCTGTTGTGTGATGTCTTTGCTAAATTACAGGAGGTCATGAAAAGGATGCCTAGTGCCAAAGTGAAGAGGCATGATTCATTGAAACCTAGGCAGTTAGAAGCACTGAAGATAAATAAGAGTTAAAGGGCAAGCAGGTGTCACCACTTAGAGCTTCATGAGAAGTCTGTGTACTTTTAGGGGTGCAGCATTCATTTGCTTTACAGAAATTAGTTTTATTGTCATTATGCTTAGACATCTCTAAAACAGACAGAGTATATTAGTGCTCTGTTCATAGCAAAAACTAAAACATTAATTTTAAGCAGATTTCACCTGCAGTAACTTTGGCTTGTCATTGGGAATTCTGCTTTCCCCATGAAGAAGATTGTCTTAGGCATTGCCTCAAGCTGAACTTATGCATGCATAGAGGTCAGCACTTTGACTAAAATGATACTTATAATTCACAAGTAGTGGTCTTGGAGGGAGACTGATGAGATTGTGGCTGACAGTCAAGCTATTAAATCAATGGAGATCTGTTAATCTGTGTTGCTGATACAGTTGAGTGTCGATTTTTAGCTCAGGGACAGCTGCCTGGACAGAACTTCAAGTCAAATGTAACTAGTCCAGATTTTGATGATTCAAGTGAACAGTGTGGTGAACAAAAAACTTTAGATGTCTGTGACATAGCTAAATTGAGAAAACATTCTATCTACAGAATACTAATTGACTATATGAAAAGTGTGGTCACTTCAGGTGTCCCCAGAAGTTGTTACTGAGTCACAGTCACAGAATGGTCAGGTTTGGAAGGGACCTGCTAGTGCAAACCCCATGCCATGGGCAAGGGCATGGTTCACCTGATCAGGCTGCACAAAGCCTCCCCATCCAACCTGCCCTAGAAGACTTCCAGTAATGGGGGCATCCACAGCCTCTCTGTGCAACCTCTGACTCAGGGTCTCTCCATCTCCAGAGTAAAGAATTCCTTCTTTATGTCCAATCAAAATATCTTCTCTTTCTGTTTCAAATCGTTGTTCATCGTTCTGTCACTACAGGCCCTGGTAAAAAGCCTGTCTATATCTTTCTTATAAGCCCCCTTAAAGTGTTGAAAGGCTGCTAAAACGTCTCCCTGGAGCCTTCTCTGCCCCAGGCTGAGCAACACCAAGTTGTATGAACCCACCCCTCAAGCCTGTTGAGGTCTCTCTGAATAGAATCCCTTCCCTCAAGCCTTTCAGTTTAGTGTCATCTGTAAACTTGCTGAAGTAATCATATACCATGAAAAAGCAGTGATCAAAGCTTTTCAGATAATAAACATAGGTTAGGGACATTGGTCACACATCCTGTGTTTCAGTCCTTACTGGACAACTTTCAAGACAGTAAAATAATCAGTGGAATAATTTACAAAGGATAGGAGATGATACTGCACAGCTGGATTTATTTTCTTTTTCAAACTGATTCATTTAGTCCAATAAGGGTTAGGATTTTTCTAAAAGTGGCAACATAATTAAAAATGGAAGGACTTCATGTCACCTCTCTTCTAGATGATCACAGTGAATCTGAATTCCTAATCTCTGAATATGCAATAATTTTATTTTTTATAAATGTCCCCACAAAAGGGACATTCAGGACATGCTAAACTGAAGGCATAACTAACAATAATTCTTAATTATCTAGTGGATAAGAATAACCTCTTGAGGTGGAAACAGAGACCACATTTAAATATGTGGGAGATTTAACAGAAGGTTAAAGTGTGAGTCCTGCTTTGCCACATCAGGACACTTCTGTCCCAGCAGTTGGTCCTGTTGTTCAGATTATTTATTGCACATTTGCATGGTTAGCAGCAGTGAATTAGCTACTCTGATACAAAGCCATGTTGTAGTTTTGTGGCCACTTATGGGGAATCTGAGCTGAACCACTGCCTAGCAGCATGCAGCGGTTGATGTATTCCAGTTTGTCAACTTAGCCACAAGGCACAAGAGAACTTTGACCCTACAGTGATTAAGAAGGAAAAGCTGAACCAACCTAGTGAAAGACATAAGACACTCAGCCTTTTTGTCTTTGAAGTTAATGGTGAGATACTACTTTCTGTTTTGCTCCCTAAACATGTGATCCATGATTTAATCACTGGAATTACTTTGCTTAGTGTCAGTAGGCGATATTTTTTAAGCCTAATTTGTCGAAGGGCTAGAGAATATTAAGTTCTTGAAGGTTTTCTGAAAAATCATCGTCTGGCTGGCTGAAAGTGCTGTGTGCACTACTTGTCATCCTGCCAAAAGGAGAAAGCATGGGAGGGAGCAGTGATAATGTCTACACTCACTGGTGTATACATTCTTCTCCATAATTTTCCTTTCAGTCTATTAAACCAGCTTGTAGGTGGCACTGCAGGCTTCCAGCAGCAAGGTACCTCTGTCTCTAAGTACACGTGGACAGGATTTGTGTTTTCAAGCTCCACTGAGCTGCTTACAACCCAGCACGGAAGTGAGTCTGCTATTACCAGCTACGTAAGCTGAGATTTTCCCTTTTTGTTAAAATATTCTTGAGCACTTCCTGAGCATGTACAAAAGGTCTTTTCTTACCACTGGTGTATTTTGTCAGACCTGAGAGTATTTCTGACAGGTTAGTACTGAAAGAAACTATTAAAGCTTTAAATGGCATTGAATTTAGTTCTAAAAAGTACTGCATATCAGCAATGATTATTCACTCTTACTTCCCATTTTCAAAGTGTAATTCAACAGCTGACAATTGACATACTCAGAAGAGGGCTCCCCACACCACTGCTCCTCAGGAAATATGTCAAATTAAGTTAGTTTTTTTATAAATTTACCACTATGTGCAAGGGAGAATGAAGTTCAATATTCATTCTCACTTTGCAAGTGCAGTAAGCACAGTTCTGGCTCCTCATCCTTTTCAGTAGTCATTGATTTCCTGTGAATGCTAATAAGCAGTCAAAATCTGAATCTGCAATAAACATCTTGTTTTGTTCCATTTTGTCTGGGTGTGTCCTTAATTTTCCTGAGTGAATTCCAACACTAACTTGTAAGGCTAAAATTACCTGTTGTGCTTTCTTCAGCAAGAAAACCAGTTCCTGCCTTTCCTGGCTTGTGGCCTCATTTCTGTTCTCAACATCAATTAACTACTCTATGAGTTTTGTCGGTGCTAGTATTTGTGGCAGCGTGCCACAATACTGGTCACTGAAACGGTCAGACTCCTAAAAGCAAGTGATTTACCTCCAGGCACATTAAAATGTGCAACAGAAGATAATAAAATAAATAGTTAAATATAGCCTGAGACGAGTCAAGAAAAGTTTAACATACGCACTTTGATTTTAGATGTATGTTGCACAGAAAGCTTGTAGATCCGCCTATTCTTTGCTTCCTTTTCTTCATAAAGGTTAAGGGGCTGCTGTGTATACAATGTATTAGTGGTGTTAAAGGAAATCCTAACACGAGATGATAAGAGTGTCTCGAGGGAAAATCGTGTGTAAAAGCTGAAATACATCTAAAGTGAATTGGGAGCAGTGAGGCATTGCTGTGACACTACTCCTCCCCTGCTATCTTGAGGCACTTTCAATGTCAGGCTTTCTGCGTGCCCTCTCTGAGCTCCCGCCGAAATTGCAGGGTGTGATTTCCTTGGCTTTTCATCCGCTTCATTTCTTGCGTCTTGTTTTCCTGCAATCCACCAGAGGTCAGTGTAATGCCAAGAACGGCGAGGAATAGGGCCAGGGCAGTAATGCCAAGTTTCTGCGAGTTGTTGGGGTTATAGGTGTTACTCGAGTGTAGCAGCGATCTGTCTACAGCGTGTCTTTTGTCAGTACCAGCTGAATTAGGGAAAAGGTATGAAGCTGGCAATAAGTCAATGTGAAGTCACCTGTAGATGGTGAGACAGTTAGAGGCTGACAAACCTCCAGAAGCATCAAGATGGCTGTGTCTTTTAAAGAGGGTTAACATCAATTAGCAGCTTTTCAGATATTCCCCAGAGCCAAAGAATGGCCTAATCTTATTAAGCTCTTGTCTCAATGGCTCCTTACCTTCCTTTTCTAACAGCACTTGTTCATCCAATAAAGGTCTTCACTGGACTACAAGGACATGTCAGGTTCCTTCAAAAGTTATAATATTAATTGGAAACATTTTAGGACTCCTAGTGTAAATATTTTTCTTCTTTACTTTCTCTTTGTTGTTACTGAATTTGTTTGCCACTCTACTTGCCTATTCAGATGATTTGTACAGGCCATTTCGATGGTCTTCTCAGCTTCTGTTGGTAGCCTCACTAGCTAAATATGTTTAATTATAAAATCCACTGAAATACTGGAACACTAAGAATTCTGTTAAATGTGCAAGAATTTGTTCTGTTCAGAAATTTTTGTAGCTACTCTGTATCACAGGTTTCTGGCTTTGCATTTGGAGCTGGTTTCCGAGAGTGAAGGGCTTTTCTTTCCTGTTCTGTGATTTTTATCACTACCAACAAGACAATAGGCTAGGTTATCCTGGGCAGAAAAAATATTTTGAGCACATGTCTTTTCCCCCTGTGATATGAATCCACTGATTGACTCTATTTTGTGATACTTCTAGGACAAATATTTGGTAGAAATAAGTACTCAGGCTCAGGCAAATCAGTTACTAAACCAGATGCACTCTGAGCATCCCCAAAAGAGGACTCATTTACTAATGTGTGAATCTGGGCATGCATGACAAATAACAGAGTGCTCCCTTAAATATACTTTTAGGATAACATGTTTCCATTATCATATAAATATTTCTCTAAGTTATTGAAAAAGCCAGGAAAGGCAATATGGGAATTGGTTGGTGCAGAGATCTGCCCAGCAGCATATATCTATTTACTCTTGAATTAAGAAGAAAACTTGAAAATTATGCAGGAAAGTGACACTGTGGTGTAGAGTCCACAGTTCTGCTCTGCAGTCTGATATGAGCTGCTCAGCTGCTCTGTTGGGACAGGAGATGAACCTGTCCCAGATCCTGATTCTGAGATTTTGTCCTTTGTGAAGCCAAAAGATTGTTAATTTTTGAGTAGGTGGACTGATTCTTTTCAGAGCAAGATGTTTTTGTGTGTATATTGGCACTGTCTTGCACTGTGTATGGTATATACACTACACTTGTTTTAGAAAAGTTAATTCCTGATACCTTCAAATATTCCAGAAATAGTTTTTATTTTCAAAACATTTGTTAATGTAAAAATACACCTCCTTATTCTTACCATCCATTGTTGAGGCTTTGTACTGTTTATTTGTTGTTGAGAAGCTCAGTCAAGGTGGGCATGACTGAAAATGGTAACTGTTTGTTTCTCTAAATTGCCACCATGTAGTAGTGGTAGTGCTTTTTTAGGCGGGGTTGTGAAAGTAATTTCCTTCTTTCCACAGAAGTTCAATCTTATTATGGCACTTTGCATGTTCAGTTAATTTGACACTGGGCACATTTGAACATGGTTACTAGGTTTTGTTTGACTAATTTTTTCAGTTTTCTTGGAACAAAGCTCTTTTAGTCCTGTGGAAATGGGCAGAACAATAGTGAGAAAGATTACAGTATCCTTGCTTTTCTTCAGGGTGTGTTCTCTTTCCAGAGTCCCTTGGATAGGTCCCAGGCTCTCTACTTGTTCCCGGTTCTTTAATTTCTAGTGGAAACAAGTGGAAGACATCCAGCAACATTTGTTGCACAGAAAAGGGCTTGTTTATTCTTGTCCAGATAACCAGGAGATGTCATTTGGGTACTCAAATTACCAATACATTTTCTTGGTAAATATGTTCCATAACTGCAGCTCCTCTGGCTTTGTAAGAATGGAGCCCATGGCAGTGTTGCAGAGTGATGCATACTGTTCTGGCTTTTGGTTCTGTATAGGTTTAAGAAGTTGTAAAAATTCCCTCTGCACTGTGTTGCATTGTGCAGAGTGCATTTCTCACTCTGAAAAGGATGCTGGCATATCATTACTGTAAGAGCTGTTGTCTGTATAGAAATGACATGTCCTAAAAATCACCATGTCTCTGGGTCACTGGGAAGCAGGAGAACTGGAAGGAGAGAGATGTGCTGACAAATGCACAAAGTTTCTGGTGAGAGAAGGGTTTAAAAATGGCCACCTCCAAAAAAGGTAACAACTGACTCCTGTCATGTGGCCTTTTCTGTAATATTCTGACATTTCTGTTCTCTCTCCCTGCTAGAAGTTCCTAGTCCTGATGTGCTTAGGAATTACCTAATTTGGATTAATGAGAAAGAAGTGGTGCCCTTTTAAATCCAGAATATTTCAACACATACCTATGTTTGCCTGACGACCAGCTTTTCTAGTCAGTGAGCAGTGTTGTTTTACTGTTGGTGGCAGTGGGCCCTACTTATCCCCTAACCAGAAAAGCATTTATGCATATAGTATAGTTCTCTTCTGCTTATATGGTACACCTGATGCTTTCTAGAAACATGGAATAATCAATGACAAATCTTGAGGGATCCTTTGAAAGGAGGCAGCTAGGTGCAAGGCAAAGATGACGTGACAATTTGTGCACCTTGTGACTTGCTTCCACAGAGCCCTCAGGAAAGAGGGCATCTGGAAGGAAACTTCAGGCTCAAAAAATTGCCTTGGCTTGCTGCAAACAGACCACAGAACTGGAAATTGCTTCAATCTGTACACTTTTCTTCTTTCTTTCTCCCTCCCCTTCTTGTGCCATGCACCCCTATAGCATTATTTTATGACCATTGATCTTCTGCGTGGTTCAGTGTATTTTAATATATTCTTTCTGAGTCGTATGTAACATTCAGGAGATTTTTCTTTTGAAATGACAGCACAGTGTGATTCAGTGAATTAAATATTCAGTTGTGAGACTGTGCTCATAGTTGAGAAATACTGCTATCTGCTGGTGGTGATATGCAGAATTAACATTATTTTACACCAATGCTGCTCATTAACCCTCCACATCGTAGTTTCAGTGGAAAACGTGTTGGCTTGACATAGGCTAAGATAATCAGAACTTTTCTTTCATTCTATGATTGCACACATCCTCTTTAATTAGGAAATTGCAGAGTAGAAGATCCTTCAGGCTGAAATATGAAAAATGTCAGTATCAATCTACCATATTTGTCCCATTCACTATGAGCAATTATGAGTGATGAATTATAAATGATAAATTAGACACTGTAGTATTCATTTGTACTGCAACACAAATAGGTTTTCAGTTCTTTTCCCATGCATAAGAAAACCTCCACAGCTTTATTCACCATGAAAATGCGATACAAGTTTTCACTTCTTCGCAGGAGCTATTGGCTTTACCTTAGTCTAGAACAGTTGCTAGACTTTTGTGTTCAGGGTCCACTGGGGAGATACCCAGCTGCAATTGCAGGCATGCACATTGGTTGCAGACCAGGCTGAGCCAGCTGAGGAATTGGATACCTCACATACCCATTCCTCCTTGCAGACATGCCTTCTTGCTGGGGTAAATGCAATGCCAGACTCTGGAAAGGGAAGAGTAACACTTTTGTGGCAGGCTTTCTATTGACCCTTATAGGTAGCACTTGCTAAAAATACTGGGTTTTTTTCCTGATGCTCGTTCTGAACTATTCAACTTGCACTTTGCAGGGTAGAGAGACATAGACTTGAAAGCCAAGGCAATGTGGCATCGCTTTAGTACACTCGAGATTGTGAAGCTTGGTCTGATCTCAGAGCAGCCAAATCCTGGTTCTACACTGCAATACACCTGTGCATATGACTCAATATGAACATGAGGTTGGAAGCCTTTCAGAACACACTGATATCCATTTGAAAACAGTTTTCAAACATAGATGTCACTATTTCACTGTGTTCGTCTGTTTATTGCTGGGTAGTGCTGGCTTTGCTTACCAATGCATATTTGCTGTTACCCTCAGACTTCTAAATGGAAGACTCTGCTTTTACCTGGTCTCATTCGAATTTGTCATTTAAATGTCTGGAATAAATGCAGATTTCAAAATTCAACATGTAATTCCCTAGTGTTGACCATTCCAGCTAGTTAAAATCCAGAATACATGCAGCTACTCTGGAAGTTTTCCTTTAGACTGGTAACGAGATACTATTTAGTCTAAAATTTCTTTTCCTTAGAATTTAAAAACTCTGCTCTGTGTCCAGAAGTGACTACAGGAAAGGCTTTTGTTTCTCAACAGATCTGCTCACTAGATTCAGGAGGATAGGATAAACAACCAACTTTTCCTCCTGTTAACCTCAGAGTTCACTCATCTAAAAGGAATACACTGAGTCTTCTTTTTGTATATTCTTCACGAAGTTGCCAACTTTTGTATGTCCTTTGAAAACAATGGGTTTCCCTGTTCCTGCTGAATGTTCTCACGATCATATACAAACAGGAATTAACTCAGCTTGCCTTTCAAATCCCATGCTAAACTTGGGCTTGTCAGAAATGACTTCATTTTAATGTGAACATACTGATATGAATGTTCCAGAAGAATCATAAATGCAGAATGCCCAAAACACCTGTCTAATAGACCTCAGTACATCAGTAAAAAAAAAAAAAAAAAAAAGGGGTTTTGTTTTAATATGGAGGCAGGGAAGACAAATCGGAGTGTCTTAGTTACAGCTGACACACTTGAGGTAATGAATGCTTTTACCAGCCACGGATACCAGTTGTGCTTCTTTGTTTGAACACCACATGTTGCCTTAGTGCACTTCTCAGGTTCCCCCTGCTGTACTCAGTCTGTCATCCTGCCAATTGTGAACTCATGGTCACCTTTCCTCCTACCACCAGAGTTTGGCACACGTGTCACTAGGAGTGATGTGAGAGGAGCATATGGTGTTGCTGCAACTGAGGAGGGATTCCTTGTGGAAGTAAGAGTGCTGGAAGTTTTACGTCACCTGGAAGCTTTTTTTTCTTAATAATTTTTTTTTTTGCTTTATTGAAATGGACATGTCTGTCCAGAAGCTAGCGCCTTGCCACTGCAACAGATGGGCAGGAACATAAGTAGCCAGGAGAATAGATCTGTATACCTCTCAAATGTGTAATGGTCTGATTCTCAGAAACCTGTCAGTATAGTTCATCATAGGGAACTTCCTTGGCA
This sequence comes from Lichenostomus cassidix, assembly GCF_008360975.1. NCBI lineage: Eukaryota > Metazoa > Chordata > Aves > Passeriformes > Meliphagidae > Lichenostomus > Lichenostomus cassidix. The sequence continues at coordinate 7,418,268 of NC_139511.1, forward strand.
TACGGCTGTAAGGGAGATTGTCTATTATGACTCAGTTACTTCAAAAAAACCAAACTATCAAATGTGATGTGCTGTGTTTTTCTCTCTAATGAAAAGGAAACAGAATGTCCAGAGATAACAAAAAATCTTTGTTTCTCTGTTTATGTGAAGAAGACATTATAGGGACAGCAAGGCTTGAAACTTCTATCTGTGTGTACTAATATGTGGTAAACACTGGTTGGTAGTCCTGTATTCCATGAAGTGTTTACGATCCAGAAGCACACAATGGGTAACTGGTGCTTGAGCGATTAAGCAGCTGGAACACAGGCATAGCTAACACAGAGAATGGATATTACACTGCCTATAGTAGAATGTTTTCTTCACTCCTAGTTAGTATTACAGATTTTGCAGATTATTCAGTATTACAGATTTCGAAAATTGTTTAAGAAATTTTCCTCCTACAGATCTAATGAAAGGTACTGACTTTATATAAGCAAAAGCTGTCACTGAAAGAAATAACACAGACTACTCAGGTGTTAGATGTGTTTGGCAGCACATTAACCAGCTGGCACCTGGATGTCAGCAGCTGTATGTTCTATTTCTTGCCTTTGTGAAGGTGTTGTCTGAAGGTTGAGAACAAAGGACACAACCCCAAGAAGCCTGCTTGTTAGTTCTGCTACCCACAGAACACCTTGTAGTACACTTTCAGATACTGAGAAAATCAATATTTTCAAAACAGAAATTGATCCAATGAGCAATTAAAATAAGATCTTTCCTCAGGACTGCTGGTTTATGGGCCTGGCCAGATCTACATGGAGAACATTATCGAACATTAAAACAGAACAATTAATAGTATTCAATCATAACAAACTCGAACATTCTTTAGTGTTATAGGGCAATAGGAGGTTGGGTCTGAGTCTTGGCTTTCTGCTTCCATGCATGCGTAGAAGAAGGTATGACCTCCACTCGAGCAGACACCTGCAAGTTGTTGTTAAATTGGGGCCACTCAGTCATGAACAGTAATGTAGCTTTAGCAGAGTGCAGTGCAGAACACAGCTGCACGAGGGGCTTTTTGTGGGACAGACTGAACAGAGTCCCTCACTGCTGCAATTGCAGTTATCCCTGGAAACACTGCCTTGGTCACCTCCAGGAAAACTCACACAGCAGGGTACAGATGTCACTGTCCACTGCACACAGCCCCAAAAGTGAGTGTTGGATAATTCACTTGCCCTTGAAATGGAGGCACCAGAGTGTGTGTGTATGAGCCCTGTTAATTGATAAGCATTGATGCTGAAGCCTAGCCAAACGTTGTCTGGCACAACCTAATGCTCATGCTGGAGATGCTTTTCCAAATCCTAAATTGCTCATGGAAAGACTGTCCTATTTTTGAATCTTATCTCCTTTTTCATTCTCTACAGACAAACCAAGTCACATGCAGGGTCCAAATTGCAATCACTTTTTAAGTCTAGACTTTTTTGGCATGTATCCCAGTATATACCTCTTCATTTCCAGTAGTGATCAGAAGACCACTTCAGAAAAGAATGGAGCCCTAGACAGCCCTGCTGTCTTAGATGTGAAAAAGTCCTTAAAAATTTCATTTCCAACTTTGAGGACTTGTTTTCTGAAAACCTGATCTGTAGTGAAGAGCTAGTGAAAACAATGTTATCCGATTACCTGAATTCCTGCAGGCTAACAGTGCCATTAATTATATGCTTAAGGTTAAATACATAAAAATACAAGAACTGAGCCTAAGAAAGTAAGTGTTTTGAAAATAAAGAGACATACCATTAACTCTGAATTTTAAAGGTAAACTGAAAACATGTTCACACACTTTTGCGTCCTTTATATTGCTGTTACGTAGCTTTTTAAAAATTGAAAGAAAAGCAGATTCCAGTTTGCTTGGGAGTGAAAAGCACTTAGATATAAGACAAGTTTGTTACTGAAAGAAAAATTAAATACTCAAATAAGGGTTTTAAAGTAGAGAATAAAGTAGCTTCCAAAGATGCAATAAGCAGTATAAGCTATGTGACTAAGCTAGAGTGGTTGCATAATGCAGGCAGAAAAACTGTTTTCTGACCTTCTCCAGAAAAATGCACTTGAAAGCAGATAGGGCCAGGACATAATTTTATTAGTTCTTGAGCATCTTTCCTCTCTGCCTCTTAGTTGTTGTTGTGTTTGTTTGTTTTGTCTTGTTTAGTTTTGTTTTTGTAGGACAATGCATCTGAGATAACATTGAAGCCATAACTGAAGGAATTTTTGAGGGATAGCTTTTATAGGCATAGCTTTTAGGCCTAACTTAAAAAAAAACCCAGAGAAAGACTAGAAACTATGTTTCTAGTCAAGGAATATTTTTAAACTAACATCACTCTGCCTATGGAATAACTCCACTGAACTCAGATTAAAAGCTGCAGATTTGCACAAATGTTAAGTCATCTTGAAAACTAGGTATTTGTTTGTTATAATTATCTGAACCTAGAAAGATAAAAAGTTATGTCAAATAGGGGCCATAGCAGGTCAAGATTGCAGAAAACTTAATTTATTCAGTTTAAAAAGCAAGGACTAGCCACTTAAAATTCCATGTGATTAAGGTGACTCATTCTTGGCAGTAACATACTACACCAGAATAGAAAATCATCTTGATTTGTAATACTAAACAGAAGCTCATATATAGCATAATAAGATGCAGGATACCTATATGAGAAGGACTTATGTGTATGGGTTCAAGTGAATTGAAAATTTGGATGTACTTTTTTGCTTGCTCTGAAATAATCTGGGAGGAGTTCAGAAAAATTTGCTGTGGTGAATCATAAAACAAACCATATTCTTGCATCACAAAATTGTGTCTTTGCATGTGCCCTTTTATGGAATGTCATTCCATCATGGTGTGTTTTGATTTAAGTGAAGTATCACATAGCTTCACAAGTGGATCTGTGATCTAAGAAGAAGACACAACTCCATGAAATTAATTTTACTAGACAAGTACCTTCTTGGTCATGTATGCTAACAGATGATGGAGATGCTGAAGATGATATGGAGGGCTTGATATTTATATATATATATATATATTTGGGCAGGTTCATAATGTGGGGGAGAAATGGAGTTTTTCCCATAAGTGGTGGAATCCTTGAAACTGAGATTGTTTATAATTTTTGATTTTTATCTCTGTGCAAACACCAACAGCTTTGAATATATTTTAAAGTAGCTTGTGAAATGATTTTATGTTGCTTTGTTTTAATATAAGATTTACTGTATTCAGAGTGGAAGAAAATAAAATTAAAGATGTGCAGAGCCAAAACTCTTCACTTCCATGCTGAAGACAGCCTCTGTTCAGACAGGATATCCAAACAGTAATGGTGCCAAGGCTTGCTGACTCTTTTGCTACAGTTCAGATAAGACACCAAAATCAAGCCTTTGTTTAACGGAAAAGAGGCACCATGAGTTTATCTCATTAAGGTCTTGATAGAAAAGGTCACTTGTAGGAAGTAGGTTTAGGTGTAAAAGGTGACATATATGAGTAATGAATATAAGTATCCTTGTAATTCTCTGGATTTGTAATACTGCTAAGCACACCCTTGGAAATTTTTTTTAATATAGATGTGTAGTTCCATAAAATACAAATTGATCATTACATTGTGGAAAAGAGGATATCATTCTTTCTTTGGACCTGTCATGCCTTGTATGGTCCTGCAATATTGAGGTGTTTTTCAGGTAAAACCTAAACAGGGAGACTTGCTCATGCTGCGTTCCATGTCTCCTACATACATATTTATATGAATGTAGGATTACTAATCTGTCTGACCACCTACAATTTGTCCAGCGACTGTGATCATGCTAATGTGCAGTTCTTACTAATTGATCACCTATGACATTTATTCCGAATTTTGAAACCTCTAAACACAACAAATGATTAGAGGAAAAACAGAGCATGACAAGAAAATGTTTCCTTCACTTTTCTAAAAATTAGTTATGTAGGAGTTTTTTTCCTCAAAATAAAACTGTATTCATGAGCCATTATTAATGTAATTTAATCCAGTATTTGTTCAATCTTTGGATTATTTAAGCAAAGAGTTGCCTTAAAACATCAATGTTTAGTATATTTGACTATGGTAATATTTAAAAAAAACTAAACCCATCAAATACGTAGCTTTTTTAGAAAAGGTACCTTATATAATTTATTGATGGCTTTACAATTTCTCTAGAATGGTAATTTGAATACATGACACACAAGAAAAAACACTATGAGAGGAAAGAATTGCAGGTGCTATACAGCATTGTCATATTTTAGTGTTCACAAACCTTATTTTTATACATATAGTATGTGTACTGTATAGAAGTAGGATGACATGAGGAATTATGTAAGACCTTGGTGTTTTTAGTAATATTTAGTAGCATTCCTAATACTTTTCTTTTCCTTCCCCAGAAATTACCATTAATACAACTGTATATGTGATAGAAGAACAACTGACGATTGGGTTTGCCTTTAAAATATAACTGGCTACTCAGGATTCAACTGTGCTCCATGTTTTCTTCATACTGTTTTGTTTTGTTGAAATCAGTCAACACAGCTCTGAATGGCGATTTCATCTTACTCTTGTGACTTTGACTCATGTGTGTGAATCAGCCATTCTAAACATCATTTGAGGAATGCTGTGTATAGATTATTAAGCAAAGTCCTTCTGTGGTACAAATGTGATGCGATAAACCTACTTTTTTATCTTAGATTCTAACATCTTAACGTCTTTTGGAGAAGGACAAAAGATAACAGAAGCTGGTTAAGTGTACTTAAAATGAATTCTTGCACAAGTGAAAGGCAATGGTCAAATGAATTCTTCAGGCAAACATTCTGAAATACTTCAAATCAGCATTCTCTGCAACAGATTGAAGTAGCTCCTGGTGACAGTCTTTTGTGAGTAAATATTAGCACAAGGTGACAGAAAACAGATTCGCTACGCAGGTACAGAAAGCAAAGGAGCAGGGCTGTGCACAAGGCTTTAGTCATAGAGAAAAATGTTACTGACAAAGAGAGGGCAGAAATACTTGCATGTGAGCTGTATTTTCAGTCACTTGGTGGGATAAGAATCCTCAGTACAAGTGGTGAAAGATGTGGAGTAATGCTCCACAGTAGTGAACGAGTACTTTTCTGGGAAGAGCTGCCAGCGTTCCTCACCTTGCAGATCCTCTAAAAAGCATGTTGGTAGATATGCCTTTTATTCTTAGCCTTAACCTGTTGAGACTAGGCCTGCTTTTCATAGTTAGAAGTAAAGCATGAGTCCTCAGACTGAAAACCAGTGACCACGGCCAGTCTTTTCAAATGTAAACTCAGTAAACTCAAATGAAGGGCTCAGTTCCTTGAAATTGATGTAGCTGATGCTTATATGTGGGCAGCTCTAAAGCTTATGCTGAGCTTCAAAAATTGGCAACAAGCAGAATGAATACCTGAAGCTGAAATACTGGCTGTGAGTGCCATTTTTATGGACAGACACAAAGAGTGAATACATATCCTCTGACAACACTTAAAGTTGCCTGGAACTGGGGCAGTTTTGGCCTGCAGATCATATTGCTTCATTACCATGACTCTGAGCCTGAGTTAATACGCTGTGCTGAGCAAGCTCATGTGTCTCTGCACCTGTCTCCAGAGCTCCTTGAGGTAATAGAAAAAGATATGTATCCTTTGGGAAAAGCGGAATACTACTTTTGTGATAATTGCAAATGCTGCCTTTTAAACCTGCCCTATTAATTCTAAGGACATTTTCAAATTGATGAACCCAGAAAATGGAGTTTGTGTAAGAAGAATTTATCCTGAAAAAGAAGTCCAGCGTGTTTATTTGTGGTAGCATTCCTTGCTTAATTTATTTTAATCTTGTCATCCTCAAAAGTTGGGGTATTTTTGAATACGAAGATACTAAAGACCCCCAAACCATACTTCTATTTAAACTAGTTTCCATGTGATGGCATCACAGTCATTGAAAGGCACCTCACCATAATTTTTTTCCTTTACATTTAACAGTCTGCTCACATGAGAAAGTTGCTCTTTCTGCTGCTGGACATTTCGATACTGGAAGTTACCTGAATGCAGGAGTTTTAGTTCCTGTGCAGATTTCATGATTAAAAATACTACATGTGGAGACACTTTCGTTGCAAGCAAAACTTGTTCATATTTGAAATAAATTTGACTGGCCCCATTTACGGTAATTTAATGTTTTGTAAGCATAAGCTTTCAGTATGTGCCACTATTGCTAGCAGTCAGGAGTTTAAATTGAAATAATCCCATCACATCACAGTTGTGGAGTCTTTTGTAGTGCACACTCAGGTATTTTGTAAAATGAATGTAATAAGCATGTATTTTCTCTTTCCTTTACTAGGGATCTTGCTTGATAAGCTCAAATAAAATGCAGAGTACATCTGAATCATACTTTGGTACTACTTCCAACCTGCTATTCATGAGTAAAGAAAAGTTGTCATGGAAACTTGAACTGGGAGATGCAAGACAATAATTTTATTCAAATCCTTTATTCAATGAATATGTTCTCTTGCTATTAATTAAGTATGAATTACTTACAGCTTCCTTGTATTTTTCTGTTATTTGAAATAAGTTGCCAAGCAATTCCTATTAATGTAATTTCTGAGTACTTCCTTGCACATATTTAATATGTGACATTGAAAAGGTTTGTTAGTTTTGGTTGAAAAATGTTGAAAACACATGGTTGGGTGTGATGCTTTTCCTAATGCCTCAGGTATGTTTCTCTTCCCTTACAAAGTCCTTTTTTTCTTAATTTCATGTTTTTAATCGGAATAGTTCTACTTTTTGGATATTCATTTAACAGACTGTCTTCTGGGAGACATTCCTGTCTGTGCACCCATTTATTATAAAAGTTGTTGAATATAAGAACAAAAGGAACTGAATTTGTCGCTTGGGCATACTGTAGTAGGCTTTCTTGGAGAACTTTTTCCCAGGCTGATTGATTAATTTGGAAGCAATTAATCTGACAATATTTGACCTTAATGCTTCAAAGAGAATCTATGCAGTGAAATAGATTTCTGTCATGAGCAGAATATTGAACATTGAGGAACAGTCATTAAGTTAGGATTTGGTTTTTCCCTAGTCTATTTAAACATTGTAAACATTTTTCACAGTATATTTACGTAGGTGTAAAAATTGTTCTGGTTTATGAAGAGGTAGGTGTACAAATGGCTGTTTTTATAAAGACTGAGGCTGAAATGCAGCCACATAGTTTCTGTAAATTGATGAAATGTGAATAATTCAGGCTGATTGGTTTTGTAGACTGTTTTCATGATGACCATAGTAATTTGCTTATTATTATATTTAAAAATTTTAACTTTTTTTTCCTAATGGTTAGTAAGTGTTAAATATACTGAACTGACAATCATGGAAACTAAATTTCTCTGTGAATTCACAGTTTTAATCTAGGCTGCTGAGATTCTCCAAGTGAATTTCTTCAAAGTGAACTGTTCTCATTGTCAGGTTGCATGGGTAAGTTACAACTGAGAGTTGAAAATGCCTGTATCTGCTCCACAGGGCACTGCAGTCACTTCTGTGTTCTGACTTTTTATGTGACTTTGTGCTCACTTACCCCCCTACTCATACTGCTCCTCCCCCCCCCCCCCCATCTGCTGTTACATTAAGTTTTGAATTTTTTTTCCCTAGGGCTAGTCCTTGATGTTGACATTGAGTGTACCAAGTCACTGGTGTAAGTGTGGTGTAAATTAATGCTGCTCTGATGAAGTGTGGCTGACAAACAGCTGGGTGGCTCTGCCCACCAATACCCTGACTGCCTTGCCAGCAGATTCAAACTCCCAGGAGATGGGTTGGTTTTAGTAGTTCCCATTCCTATATAAGGTATTCCAGAAATAAGACTCAGGTCCTATAGAAATATTTTGCCTCTACAGTGTTCATGAGTTTAGCTGAGTCAAAAGATTTTCGTAGCAAAATGGCAACTTTATGTACAAATTTACTAATATATAGGCAAGGCTAGGCAAAAGCCTTGTGATTTTGTTGTTTTAGTGTGATGTTTTTTGTCTTGATGAAGTATGTCTCTAACATTTTTTGACACTATGACCCTGACCAACATTGCTGGACATGTGGTTGAGTGCTAACAGCACCGGGCTTGGAGTTAAACTTCAAGAGATGGAAATGGAGATGCTGACTGATAAACAAAAGTTAATGACAAAGACTGTCTTTTCTCTCTTGGATGTGCCTTTCATGATACAGGCTTTATCTGCATAGATGAACAGCTGTTTGTTCGCTTTGTTCCTGCATCAAGATTGTGACAAATAATTGTGTAGTTTCAGTTGATATAAACAGGAATTGACCTTGCCTTCTTATGTTAAAATCTTGTCTATCCTTGATTTTGTGGCTGTGCTTTCTTACCACAGCAAGATCTGGCTTGACTTCAGAATCATACAAGTAATTGCTTATTGATTCTCTCTGATCTTTTGGCAGGTGATTTGTGAAACTACTAGTTCAATCCCCCATTATTATAAGCTTTGTCAAAATCACTGTTTGTGCCTACACAGTCTTTGAAAAAACATTGTCTGAAAAAGGTCTCATTCAGACAGCATTTCAGATCTTGAAATCTCTCTAGCAAAAACAAAAGAAATAATTTTCCTTTTTCAGAACCTGGTGTTTGAGAGACCTTGCTTAAAAGACAAATAGTTCATGCTTAAGATAAGGCAGTGCAAAGTGAGCTAAAGAAAATTATCTTCTCCAAGCACTTTACTTGTTTAGAAGACAAGCAACAACACCTTTAAACAGACTATATAAAAGCTCTGTTTAGTAAAAAGAATCCAGTTCACTTGTAAGGAAGAAAGGAAGAATTGGTTCTCCACTGTTTCTTAGTTACTTGTAGAACTTACTTGTGCAAGAAGAGAACAACTTTATGAAATATCTTGAAATAAATACTTCAATTTTGTGTAGATAGGAGTACTCAAGAGGACTCCTACTCTTCTTTTAATAAAAAGAAATTACAACAGTGAGCCATATGTACAGTTACCTGAGCAGACCAAAAGAAATGTCCCATGGTGTACTACACTTTCAAACTGCTAGTGAAAATCAGTGTCCTATTTACTAGTGTTTGTTCAGAGTAAATGAGTATTTCAGAGTAACAGTAGCTAAACATCATCATTAAACTAGTGTAAAGTCCAATGCTTGATTTAGTTTCTAACCCCATGCCATTTTGGAACTAACCATTTTTTTATGCCTACTGTGAGGGTTTGGAGGCTTGAGGTTAGAAGAACCTTTTGAAATAATAAGACTTCCATGTTTCATGGCTTAAGCGTTTATGATATTAGATTTGAATATCTACATTTATTCTGCTCATCAGACAACCTCAGCAGAGGTATTATATTTAACATTTGTTTAATGATCTTCTTAAACGGGTGATTCCATAGATTTTATTTCAACTGCACTGTATGCAAAAACAAAGTTGTGGCCTGCTTGGAGCCTGTGTGCCTGTAGAGTCAAATACTAAGTTCTAGCAGCATGGTGAGTAAGGTGGACATTGTGTATGAGAAATGGGCTTCATTAGCTGGAATTCATGTACCAGGGATTACTGCCCTCATTTTGTGCACTTATGAGGCCACACCTGAGTACTGTATCCCATTTTGGGACTCAGGTACGGGAAAGGTCTTTACAAAACTCAAGTGAGGTCAGCAGTAGGTGCTTTGAGCACATGACATATTCTGACTGAGGGCGATGGGTTTATTTGGTTCAGTTTTCAAAAGGCTTAAGCCTTCAGCTGCAAAATGGGGGCTGTTTACAAGATAAAACTTCACTGCTCCCACGGGTGTTATCTTGAAGGACAAAAGACAGCAGTCCCAACTTGCAGCAAAAGAGATTCTAAGTAGATACAAAGCAAAAAACTGTTTACTGTGGGGTGATTAAACACTGGCACAGGTGCCCATGAAAATGTTTAATGTTTATCCCTGGAGATTTCTCATTGTTGGCCAGACACTGAGCAACCTAATCCTGCTTGGAGGCTCCTTGGAGACCTGCTTTGGGTAAGAGTTTGGACCAGACCACATCCAGGGACAAGTTAAGTGATTCCACTTAAATAAAGGATAAATGGGAACAAGATGAGGAGACAGACATATATATAAAAAAACCCTAAGTGTTATTCACTGTCTGTGGGTTTTGTGGTTTTTAAGTCTTTTTCTTGTATTAGTGGTGAAGAGCAAGTGATTTAAGTGGTAATTTGGACAAAACCTAATTCCATCAATAATGGATGTCTTTGAAGAAAAACATAATTTTTGAGATTTTAAGTTTAAATTTTTTTTTCCTATGAGAAGATAGAATGTATTGAAGTAAAACTTTAACTACATCATTGTCACATTTCATGTCTTGTCATCTGTTTGCACTTCAGACCATCCATTGCGATTATCACAACATCTGAGTCTAGGAACATTAGTGATAAACAATTAAACTTCTTATTTGTTAGCTAGCTCTAAAAATAGCCTTCATTCTCTATCAGTCAACAACACCTGTGATGGAATTCTAGTTTAATTTCACCCTTAAAATCCAGAAACCATGAAATTACCCAGGAGAGTAAGATACAGAGAAGAAAGCTGGTAATGAAAAATGAAAGCTGGAAAGTGTATGAAAATTGTGTTCTGTGTACCATCTATAGTAATTATATCCTTGGCTCTCCCCTTGTGTAAGAAAGGAAAGGCTCTTTTGCTGACACTAAACAGGTGGCCATCCCACCATGTGTGGAGATAAGATCGATGGAGAGGAATCAAAGGATAATTTTGATAATGACAATTGTATTTATTTTTAAACAATGCTGTTCGGTTTCAAACAGGTCAGGTAGGAGTCAATAATGGACAATGCAGAGAACTAAAATAACTTTCAAGCTTTTTCTGTGAAGTTCTTTTAATTATGTTTGATTTATTTTTCCTTTGAATTTGGACCCCGAATTAATTTACAAAACAGTCTCATGTGGAGGTGTGTTGAAGAGAGAAAGCTTTTGGTCTTTTGGATGGACTATAAAACATTCTGTCTTGTTAATTTCCTCCGTACTTTTCCTTTGTACAGAGCTTCCAGCTGTTTCCAAGTAATGATTAGGTGTTCATTATAGTAAGAGAGATGGAAAAGTCAGATAATTCAAGAAAAGGTATAATTGGGGTCAAGTTATGGAATGCCACCCATCTCCTGAGAGGTGGGGAGAAAAAGAGAAAGAGAATGGAGAAAGTAAAATACCTAACTAAAAATGTTGCATGGGTAACTATGCTGTTTCTTTTTTCCACCCTTTTCCAGATCTAGACCCTACAATTACTTGAGAATTAAATAATTTAACAATTATTTAAATAACAAATTATGTAAAGCTTAATTAACCATAATACACCCATCAGAAGCACGGACAAATGTAGAACGGCAGGGAATAGATCTACCCACACAAATTCTCTTTCTTCCCGAAAGACCTAGCACAGATAATTGCCTTCCTTTTGGCCCAAGTGACTAGAAACATTTGGAGCTTTTAAGGATATTCCAGCGAGGAAAATAGAGCAAGCAGTGAGCTGAGTTGGTTTGTTCTGGTTTGTTTGTTTGTTTGCAATAACACAGAAAATTTGGGTTTTTTTGAGTTGAAGAGAAATTAAATAATATCCTCCTCATAGTCTTTTAGTTTAGGACTGAGCCTTATTTTGTTCCTCTTTCTATGCCCAAGCAAATCTGATTTTTATTGTCTTGCTCTATCAGCATCTCACCGTTTTTCTAACTGAAGTGCCTGGCATCCATTCAAACTTCAAACAAAAACAAATAAAACCCTTTTTACTTACAGCAACAGGATTCCTTTGCCATTGGTGAGGGGAGATGTCTGAACCAGGTTCAATGACATTTAATTCAGTGTCTAACAATACCCATTGCACTGGTCTAAAAATTCCCAGGAGGTTATTGTTGAAAGATGAAATTGTCCTGGATCTTAGACTATAGAAGGAAATGTCTGCCATCACTGACTTTTTATTTTTCAGAGTTCCAGGTGGACCAGCACCTTTGGCAGATGCATTAACACTATCCCATGAGGAAAGAGGCATTTTTCTAAACAGGCAGCTCTCACACTATTCAGATCAGAGCTTATGTTTAAATGTCACCTAGAATCCAACAGACAACTTATTAAGGTCAAAGAGCATCAGTGACCACACACTCTCAGGAAGTGGTGTGATTGAAAATCAAATGCATTGTCACCTTTGCAAGTCTGGAAGAGGAAACCTCATTTAGACTACACTGCAGTACAATAAGGTGAGTAAGGTATGGATAACAGCAGAGGGGTCTAAACTCAAAATCTGTGTGCTAGGACCATGACCAGACTTAAATGGGAAGGAGCTGCCTTCACTATTGAAGCAATATGATTATCTTAACTAGCAAAGGTATTTTTAGCAAGGTAAAAAAGCATAAAAATGTGTTGCGGTTTAGAGGATGTTGCAGCAGACTTTATCCTAGAGCTTCTCTACCCAGCCCGGTTCAGCACCTCAGTGCTCCAAACCCTCTGTCCCAGAGCTGGACACTGTGCTCTCACCAGCCAGGGAGCCATAAGGCTAACTCTGGTTCGTCTGCTTCCACAACCGGCGATGATAAAGGAGGCGAGGAGGGTCTGTGCGTTGTGTCCATGGAAGATGTTTATTCGCATGGTGCAGCAGAGGCCAACGACCTCCCCGAGGCAGAGGTGCCTCGAGGGCGAAGGCCTCACATGCACAGCCACATGTGGAGCATAAACACACGTGGAGCATAGACAGCAAGATGGGAGAGGGTAAGGGGTTTTATAGGGAAACAGAGAGGGGCAGGGACAGCACACAGGCCCAGTGACCTCTGGGTACAGGGGAGGTACAGGGGCAGAGTTAGGAGTACAGGAACCAATAGGGGAAACCCGAGGGAGTGGCCAGGGCCACGTGGGGTTAGGGTATAGGAACCAATAGGGAAAACTGGGGGCGTGGCTAGGACCACGTGGAGTAGGGAAGGCAGGACAATAGGTGACAAGTACAGTCGTTAAGAAAGGGGTGTGGGGAACTTGCAGCTATTACCACAATAAAAATGTGAGAAGGTATTAATGCTAAGTGGGAGTGGAATATAATTGAATAGGTGAGTTCTTCATAGGGGGCTGGAGCAGCAAGTGTGAGTCCCACACTTTAAGTATTTAAGTATTAAAGTACTTAAGGCACATTCTCACCCACTTTTTTTTAGCTTTCACCTCCTGGAGATCACCATCTGTATGTCAAACATCTGGATGATGACCAGTGAAGCCACTTCGGCTCATCACAGCAACAATATAAAATTCAACTCGTGTTCCAGTTTGTGAACTGCAGTGATCACCTACTGAAGTAGCTGCACGTGGTCTTTAAATCCCTACCCACACCAGATGGAGGATGGCTGAGCAGATCGAGGAGGATGAAGCAGAGTTGCATTGGAGTAATAGTTTGCAACAGCACTGAGTTTTGTTGTCAGAAAGTCATAAAAATTCTGTCAAATATCTGGAAAGATTAAATGGAAGCCTACCAAGACATAACCTGTCCAGGGCCTGGAGAATTCAAATGATTTGTTCTTACAAACCCGCATAGCCACAACACAGGTTTTTGTGAATTTCACCAAAACTGGAAATAAATGACTTTTTCATTACTTTCATCCATGTGGAGACCTTCTATATCATGGGAGATGTTCTTTGAGAATGTGTCATTGATGGAACCTGTATTAAATGTGTTTTAAATCAAATGGAATGGAGAGCAAAAAAGAGTGAAATACAGATTGTAAAGAAAGCAGGTGTCACTTGATGTGATCTAGTTCAAACTTGTAGTTGCCTCACCCCTCTACATATTTTTAGCAGAGGCTTTCAGGATTAATACAAACCCAAATGCTGAGATATTTTTACTATGTTAATAATCTTTCTGACTGATGGTTGAGACTCTCAGAATACGTAAACAAAAATATTTATTCTGTGTTCGTGCTTGCTGTATAGGTATCTAATTACTATTTTTACACAGCTTTGGTGACTGAGTAAAAATTGACTAAAAGCAATTATGTTTTGGTGATGTCGTGTTTGGTTTTGCTGTTGTTTTGATTTGGTTTTGGTATGGTTGGGTTTTTTTTAAATGCTTGCTTGTTTCAATGGTCAGATTCCAGTCTATATCCCAGCAATAATCCCACAGCAAATCCACACTGTAGGTTTTTGTTCAGTGCACAAGAAACAAAAGTCAGGAGCACAGATGTTGGAAAGGTGTTCTTTATTATGTGTACCTTTCTTTGAGATAATTTAAGGGGATATTTACATGTTTGCTTGCAAACCAGCCCCAGCACTGTTCTAAGATAGGTCCAACAGTAGGAATATGGCTATCTGAGCTCTTACTCAGGCTTAGCTGGTCTAGATGCAGCAGTTTCGATCAGAAATCTTGTAAGTGACTGTCCTGTTCCACAGCTGTTAGCACCCCAAATTCTTACCAGGTCAAATCAAAGTTCTGGATGTGAAGTGCTGCTGCTGAAGTTGGATACACTGCTTTTTTGCCACTATTGCTTGGTAGCTGTTAGCAGAAGAATCATAAATTTTCAAACTGTGGCATCTGTCATCGAACATTGACAATATCCATGAGTCAGAGTGTTTAGCACAGCATATGCACAACACAGTGTCCTATGGGTTCTTGAGATGACCTGCTGTATGGCTTGCCAAGTCATGGTTTTAAGTCCTGAACTATTTACACAAGTCCTACACCTCTCTCTATATATTCCATGTGTTTATCGTTTTATTTCTGGAATTAGATCTAAGGAATCAGTATGCTTAGCTCACCTCAGGGCACAGCAGGGCATTGCTTAAGCTGACTGATGTCTTGCACATAAATAGTGAATGAAGGTCAGATAAACTAAATGTATGAGTGCTAATGCCCCTGTGGAAGCAAAAAACTCAGGCAACCCAGGCTTGATAATTTATCTGGTGCAGTATTTTTGGTGGTAGCACAGCTCTGCCTCTGCAGAGTGTGTTGTCATCAGTGCCTTTGTCCATACAATCATTATTAACATTATGAAAGCCCCAGGAGACCCCAGTCCTGAGCACTTCACCAATGCCACTCTACAGTCAAGAGTCCTGTCCTGGTGAGCAGTCTGGGCCTGTGGGGTACAATACTTTCTTTGTCTAGATTCAATAGCACAGCAGAACCAAGAAGATGCACATGTGCCTGTGAGAGGAGAAGGCTTGGACTGGTCACAGCCAGTCCGATGTGCTATTCCTCATTTTTTACCTGCTCTTTTTTAACTTGTTTTATAGGTGTGACTGAATTCTCAAGCAAGATTAAATTTTTATGCCTGAAATTGTTTTTTATACATTTATACCGGAGTAATACATCTACATACTGCTGTTGTAAACAGCATTGTTTTGTGTTGTACAGAAGTTTGTGAACTTGCTTTATTGGCTCTTGTCTCTGTCATAATAAAACCCATCTGTACTTGGAGCAAAGAGATAAGGCTTGCCTGAAATAGAGGAGTATTCTTCTTTGTAAATTCTTACTCTCTTTCCATGAATTAGGAGTTGTTCTTTACTCTTGTCTGTTATCTTGTCTCCATGGTCTGGATAAGTTTTTGGAATTAAAGAATTCAGTCAAAATTAACTTTGTACCTCTGCTTCTGTGACAGCAGGAAATGAATATTTTTGAAGAAAATTATTTGGCTCTGGAGGTTTTCTTGCAGACCTAAAGTTGTTATCTTTCATAAAATGAGAACAAATACAGTCAATTGTTTTTTGAACCTTTCTGTGCTGCAATTCTGTTAATGTATGTATAGTTACTGTCTAATTGGATATGCAGTTGTCCTCCAGATAGTTGGTTTCAGACAGACCAAACAGTGCATTGCTATGTCTGCAAATGAAGTGTTATGTTTTGCTGTATACCAGACTTATTTCATTTCAGGATATACATCAATAAACACCTTGTCATAGATACATGTATTAAAAAATTGCAGAAATTAAACTCTTCAAGATTTATGAGGGGAGGAGATGAAGTCTTACATGATTTCTGATGAGCCATGTTGAGCAGCAACTAACACTGCAGCATCCATGGTACACTTAATTTCTTTGTCTCTGCAGGTGACCCTGACCTAGATGAGGCAGTGTTGATCACAGAGGAGAAAATGGGCCTGCATCTATTTCTTAAGTACAGCTCTGCAGTGACTAAGGTAAGATTTTCTGTCCATGGCTAATGGTGTTTGAGTTGCTGAAGTACTGACAGCACTATCTATAATTCAGTGATAAAAACTGTAACACTATACACTTGAATGACTGCTGTTCAAATACCAGGACATCCTCAGGCTAGACCACTGATATCAACAAATATTTTTATCCCCATCTGAGAGATTCTGGAATCGAAGAAGTGAGTGACTATCTCACCTCAAATCACACCACAAGTTAGAAAGCACCCATGAGTGTTTAGTATATGTTATATAATATTCTGTATAATTTAGCACATGTATTTAATATATATTAAACATTCACTGGTAGTTTCTAACTTGTGTGATTCACAACTGTGTGAATCCCTCCCCCTGTGTCTGAATATATAAATAATAAACTCATCAGTGTTTATATTTTAATATTTTGACCTTCTGTTATTTTTTGCTGTTCTGCCCTCTGGCTGTTCTTCCCATGCACCTGGTAGCTGCCATGTTTTAAGAGGTGCCTTCCTTAGGTCCATCAACCGATCTGCTCTGGGCACTTAGGATACAAAAATTTGCTAGGAGCATTTCTGAAAATTACTTGAAGTTACAGTTACAGATTACACATATCATTTGATATATGAATTCAATAAAACATTTTAATCTGTAAATTAATCAAAAGCTTATGATCCCTGACAATTCTGTGTGGCTAATATTTTATTCTGGAATTTATAACCATATAACAAAGAAGCCACTGAAACCAAACAGCTAGCAAAATGATCTGGTACTCATTCTTTCTGAAAGAATTTTACCACAAATGTAAACAGATCAGAGGATATTTAATTATTTAGGTTTAGATTTCAGGTGGGACATATCCAAAGTAAAATATGAATACAAGAATAAATTGTTTGCATCTATGAAAACAAAGGCTGTGGAGTCAGGCATAACACATTTATTTACCATGCAGCGAGAATATTTGCTTCTAAGTCATTTACAAAATTCTTCCCTTCAGCAATATGGAAGTAATTTTGTGGTCAGTGGGATCTGTTGGATGTCCTTTCCTAGTTTAAGTGTTAGATATTGTACGTGAGGCATGCAGTCCTATGTGTAATGTACTCCATCTGTTGCAAGACTGAAAGGCACATTTGGTCCACGCGCCTGCCAAATGAACTGCTGTGAGCTGCCAAGAGTGTAAGATGTTAAAAGGGAGAGTAGGTTGAATTTCCTGATTGTCTAATGCCTGCAAATGTAGCAACTGGAAAATAATTTCTAGCGGGGCATACAGTGGAAGAATACAAAATTATTTATATTTCACTGTCTTTGGTGTTTCCAGTCATTTTCCCACCTCCCACCCTTGTCCAGTTGTCTCTCTCAGTGGTGAGCGGAGGTTTAGTGCCACTGGGCATTACTCAGTCTCTCCCTGAGGTGCACAATCAGGCATCCTGTTTTTCCCTTGGAATCTCCTTGCCTTCTGTTTCAAAAATATCACTTCTCTGCTAGAAGTCATGGCTACCCAGCAGAGCTGGGATTTTTTAAGCCTAGGAACCAGACCAATGAGAGGATTCTGGGTGCATGATGCATCCAGTTAAAGCAGGGAAAACTTGAAATAGCTCCAAGCTTCCTACCCTGTTAAGGTAGGAAGCATGCCCACAGTCACAGAAGAATGCATCTCTCTGCTTTTCCTCCATTTCCTCCTGCTCTGTGCAAAGGTGGCTTGAGGTAGACAGGAGGACATGGCACTCGGACAACTGCAGGCTGCTGGTGCATCACCAAGGTGTGTTTCCCTTGCTCTTACTGCTCCTCAGCTTTCTTCTGCAGAGGAGTTAGTCCTTGGCCCGTGGAGGAGTGAAGGAGAGGACAGAAGGATTTTGGGGTATGGCTTAGGCTCAATTTCCTCCTGTGTCCTGTTGAGCGTAAAAGATGCTCCTCTTCTCACCCTGGCAACAAGGATAAAGGTGCAGAAGACTTTTAGCCTCTGAATTGTGCAGTCTAGGTGCTGTCTGCATCAGCATTGTGCAGTCTAGGTGCTGTCTGCATCAGCATTATGCAGGACTGACATCATAATGCTCAAATTCAACAAAGGTAGGCTGACCTAAAGCCCTGTGGCCCCATGGTCTGTGGAAAAGAAGTCTAAAACTTCAGTGAAAACCTGCTTCTGTCCAGTTGTGGGGATGTGCACACAGTGAGTGTGTGTATGGTGCAAGGGACAGATAATTTGCAAATCTGAGTATCTGATATTTAGAGTGCTTTGCCATTTGATTCCCTAAGAATCATGTTTGTGAACAGAGGACATATGGTGATGGATAATAGATGCAAAAGGACAAAACACACTGATGTCAGCAAAACAGCAGCAAGGAGTGAGTAGGTGTACAATGAAATCTGCAACAGCCAGATCATCTCTCTTTCCTGCTCTCTGTGTCTTCCATGAATAAAATATAAGTCTGTCAAAGCTACTGTCTAGACTGCATATTGGAGCAATTTCTGCTGAAACAATGGGACCACAAAACAGATTGCATTATAACTTGAAGGTTTTAACAGATTTTAAATTCTGGTTTCCCTTTTGAGAATGTTTGCTTTTGGAACATTCTGCTTGAATGGGTAGTTCTTGGGTGTGTTGAAAGGGTTGGGGTTTCCTTTTGCCTGTGCAAACAAAGCTGAAAGCTCTGATTTAGACAGAACTATTGTGTGCGTTAATTTAATTGAGCAAACACAATCAGCTATAATGAAAGAAAAGTATTTCTGTGCTGTACTGCAGGCGGGTGCTGCACTTCTCAGGGATGGATTATGATGTTGACAGGATCTGCCCTAACACAGTGTGGTATTGTCTTTCTTTTTGCTGCTTCTCATGGGGATTCATGTTGGTAAAAAAACCCCAACCAACTTTACAAAACCAAGGGAAAGTAATGATGCATAAAATATAATAACAGGGCAGAATTACATCTGACCCAGAACTCTTTCTGGATGGTCAGTGAGGTTGCTTGTGAGCAATGGTGGCAAAACACGGGGAATGATATAGTGTAATAGACGAGAAATTTTTTGTAGGTCGTCCAGTACCAACTAAATTTCAGGTACGAGTTCTGTCCCTGAGTGCTCAGTTTGCTGCGTGGCCGGTAACAGGTAGTTTCACCTGGGGCTTGTCTCTTGAGTACTTCTGGATGGAAGGTGCACCATGGGAAAAGACTGCAGCATTACAGCAGCTCCCTGCTGCTTAGAAAGCTGCACAGCAGCTGTTGATATTCTATATCATTTAAGGTCAGCAGTAACCCTGGTCCACCTTGGGCACAGAACTAGAATGGCTCCAGGGTTGGCTGACCCCCCCTCTAGCTCAAGTCCTGTGAGATACAGAGCATGAGTAAACCCCAGGAACCAGAGACAACAGTAGCCCTTTGAGGATTACAGATACATCTCTTTGGTATCTACTGATGAAACCAATTTTTATACCCTAGCCAAGAAATATGAGGCCATGATGTTATTAGCTGCTCCTCTTATCACAGATCAGTGCATGAGTCAGAGAAGTAGGATGACACATGCAGGTGTATCACATAATGACCTAATGGCAAAAATGACAGATAGAGCAAAGGAGGAATTTTTCCAGTTGATAAAACAGCGTGTCATTCACATAGGATCAGACAGTGGCTGAAAGCACAATTAAATTCATAAAACCAGACAAAGTAAGAACTTGTCTAAACCCAAAATTTTAATGAAACCCATGAAATGTAAACTCACAGATGTGGTGTGAGAATTTGTCTAAATTTTGCACAAGTATTTTTCAGGTTAAGCACAAGGTACCAATCCACTGATTCCATAGCCTCAGCTCCTAAAAGGTTTAGTCAAGACTGCCAGGGGATTCAGCAGGAACCAACCCTCTGGTTATTAGGCTCCTGGACCCAGATGCCAAGCTTTGCACAGTGAAATAACTGCAATTGCCGCAGGAACCATGTGGTGTGGGAGAAATCTTTCAGGATATGCTGCCTGGGAACAAGAATTATTAATACTGCAGTAAGCAATGGTGCAATATTCTGCAGAACATCATAAATTAAAAAAACCCCAGACTTTGAAATGAAGTGGATTTCACTGTAAACTGGAAGAAATTAGTTATGTTTACCTACATAGTCAGTGACAGATGAGTTGAAGGTGGGAAAAAAGAGGAGACAACTGTACAAATGGCAAAGCTTCCTCAGTTGCAACTCCCTGAAAACTGAACCTGTACACAGACTCCTTTGCAGCTGACTATGATAAATAAATAGATCTCTAATTCTTCTCAGTGCAGATTATGTGCTGAGAGGTAGAGGGGTGTATATTTCTTGGGTTCAGAAGGCACTGAGAAGAGTGGAAAGAGGAAAACCTTGGGAAGTTAAGAATTAGGTGCCCCTAATTTCTACAAGCACTTCTAGAAATTCTGAGATTAATAAACAATCCTCGATCGTGGCCATTGCAAGGGAGTAGGGCAAAGGGTGTTTTAAGCACTGGGTAGCCTCGGAAGTGTTAATTCCAGAAAGAAAAAAAAAGAAGTGAGGGAAAGCTAGAGGCAGAAAATTACTGCAAACCTTTTAATGTCTGTGTAGAAGACATCTCTGTGCAGAGATGGTAGCTGACCTTAAGCCACTGGGAGCCACTGGTTGAGTGAGAAGGAGGCTCACCCGGTCAGCACTGGCTATTCAGTGTAGCTGGCTTCCTGCAGCCCATCCCGTTTCCCCCAGGACGATGAGCTCATAGCAGATTCTCTTCCACTTGGCCATGTGCCACAGACTGAAGTGGATTTGGAATGTGATCTGTATTAGCAACAAGCTCGTGCTGTACTGGGGCAGTTCTTGGTGTATTGCTTTTGCTGTAATGTTTCTCAAATAATTCTGATTTAATTGTGATACAGTCATTCAGGCTAACCTATGGCTGCATTATCTCATGCTTTTTTGTGGGCAGATTTTACTCAGCCTGTTTGGCAACTGTCTCAGGAACAGGCCATGTTAAAAGTCTTCTTCCATTTGTCTGTACACATTATATTGCTATCTGATAGTATAACATTACACATGGCTCTCAAAAGGTCACACCAGCGTTTTTGCCCTGTACTTTTTGTAATTCTACCTGCTTCCATACCAAGCAACACTGAAGCATGCATACCTCCCTTGCACCTAACCACGTACTTCAGTGTGCCCAAAACATGCAAAGATTTCCTTCCCTGGTGGTAAATAACTCCTCTCTTTGTAAATGGTGTTGTACATACTGCATGCAAAACACAGACCAAAAGAACAACTGAGATGCAATGAAGAGAGAGAAAAATGCAAAATGAATTCTTCATTGTGGCTTAGAAAAATTCCTTGCGCATTATAGAAAGCTGCAGGTGTGATTGCCCTGGGGCCAGGGTGTGGGCTGTTCTGGTACTTCAGTGGAAGACAGTCAAACAAACACAGTCACACTCCTGTTTTCACACTCAGACTGCAGCAAGGATTGTAGCAGCACATCGTAAAATAAGAGTAAAATTTAAGTGTAGCAATTTGCAATAAGCAGTAATCTCTGCTGGCTACCTTTGTAGGAAGAGGACAGATTTATTCAAGCTTGTAGTTACAGTTGTATAGGTACTCAAATACATCTGCAGATGTTTTCTCCCTACTAGGAAAGCTGTTGTTAAGAGTGTGATAGTTGAAATTAGGCTGCAAGAGGCATTTTGTGTAGAGATTGCTGCTGCCAACTTAGCAGAGTACATGCTGAGTGGTTCTTAAGATGCCTTTCAATCGATATTACAATTGTAATGCAGGCACACATTTATAAGTGTATATTTAATAAAATTCTGTAAGTCAACAAGAACAAATGAATAATGCAGGTGCAGATTAGAGACTTGGTTGAAGCAATAACCTCTGACAATTTAGGTGACATCAGAAAAGCCACAATGGCAGGGTAGAAGCCAATGATTTTATATTGGCTGCAGTGGTAAGTAATGGGAAAAAAATCTTCCTGTCCTTCCCCTATGTTAATTTCCACCCTAGATTAAATTTTGTTCCCTGCTATTCTGACTATTTAAATTATTACTGTCAAACAAGGTCACTTGACACAGCTATAGATTTACTATGTGCAATAAGGTTCAAGGACAGCCAGTGTACATCATAACAGCATCTCCATACCAGTACAATTGTGGGTTGCAAATCAGAAAAAAGCAGGCCAGGAGGACATGTACTGTCATTTGCTATGACCCACAACTTTTAGGAAACCTTGTTAAACAAAATTTCCAGGTACTGCATTAAGTTTCTAGAACATCTTTTTCAAATATGTTGCTCCCTTCACCCCGCACAAAGTGTTTAAGAGACACAATGCTCTTTCCCCAAATTCAGCTAACACACAATGGGGAAAAAATAAGCTACAGCTTTCATAATTGATTAAAAACTTAGCAGAAACAGTCCTTGGGGTTTTTTAAATTTACTTAAATTTTCTGAAGGCCTGAGGAGATAGATTGACATATATTGCCATAGGATATTGCCATGAGGTTGGCTTTTGTGAGTTTTTTTGTACTTTAACTAGAGTTAAGGCTTCTACCAGCCTCAATGGGTCAAATGTTTTTTCTTTGACAGAGAGGACAAATTTTCAGAAATTAAGTAACACCTTGGCCCAGGGGTTTGCCTTGAACTTCAGTAAAATGCAAGATTCATTTTCAGTGAATGCAATAAGCCTGAGTCTTTGATCTTAGATGTGGCCACCAACTGCCGAGTGCATGCTTTCCTTCCTGTGTTTGGGGTTTTTTTGTTTGGTTTGGGTTTTTTCGTTTGTTTGCTTTTTTTTTTTTGGTTTGTCCGTTAGGTTTTGTTTGTTTGTTGTTTGTTTGTTTTAATTTGCTGTTTATTCCTTTAGGAGTCCCAGGTCTCACTTTGTATTTTTCCTATCATCCTGGTATTGGCATTCCTCAGACTTGCTGCTGGAAGAGGATCTTACAACAAGAGAAAGAATAGAAGAGGACTATCCACAGTTAAACTTGACTTTTAATTGCTGATCATCGTTAGATAAACCAGCAGTATATTTGCAGACTGCAGTGGAACTGAATCTTATAACTTGTATTTATTTGTCATTTAGAAGCGCCCATAAATCCCAAGCAGCACTGCAACCTAAGTATACAAGACAGTAAATAAACCTAGAGCATGTCAGGAACATCCCTCAGGACTTTACAAGCAAATTCAATCTACTCACATCAGACACATCCAACCGGAAGAAAAAAGAACATTGGAGGGAACATAGAAAGTCTTCATAGGAGAAATGTTTTAGTAACTGTTTGAGAAGCACAGCAAAAGGTTTTTGACTTAGAAGAGCCAGATTTGAGGAGAAAATTACTCACATATGATGTATAGGAGGATGAGGGGACAGTTTGAAATTAATTGAACAGGAAAAGAGAAACCTGATTCGCCAGCTACCTTTTCTTAGGCATGTTAATAGGCAGCATGAAGGAGAAGAGGAAAGGCCAGCACAGAAATGGGGTTGTATTAACTGCAGGGGTCTGCACCAAGGGAGTACAGCCAGATACTATAGGTGACTTCTTGAAGTGTATGGGGATGTGGAAAAGGAGGAAGAGAAGCATGAATATAGAAGTGAGAATCAGGCAGCAAGCCATCAAAGAGCAGAGATGGCAATAAGGTGGGAAACTGTGTGAGAGGCTGAGTAAGACAAATGGCCAGGGGGAGTCATGAAAACTTGCTTGGAACAGAGAGGAAGAACAGAAGAAATGGTAGAAACAGTGTTGTGAGAAAGAGAGCAACAGACATGAGGTGAGGAGGAGGAAGATGCAATAAAGAAGGCAAGAGATAGTGCAAGCCACCAGGAGGAAGAAGGAAGAGGCAAAGTTGTGCAAGTACAGTGGATCAGTGGAGAAATGATGCCAAACAAGCACTGAAAAACTTGGGGAAGAATCAATGGCACAGACAGCAACCACTGAAAATAGGTGAACTGTCTGCCAGAAGGAAGCCTGGGCATACAAATTGTGAGTGAGCCAGTGAGGTGCTGAGCATCAGGTTCGTGAACAATTTGGAGTAGAGGGACAGCTGGCTGCTGTCCCTGTGCCTGGCCCTCTGAGTCTGACAGCTGCCAGCCAAAAAATGGGGTATTGGCAAGCCTCTTATCAATGCTTCAATGAACAATGACAGAAGGTGGCTGTGTGTAAGTACTTGTAAGGGTCAGGGCTAAACTGATCTAATTTTGATGTTAGGAATGGGTGATGTGTGGGCCAGGAGTCTGGTCTGATTGACACTGGGGAAAATCAAGGAAGGAGAAAGAAGAACTGTCTTCTTAGGTTGTTTCCAAGTTGCTACTGCCGGAAGCTCCTGGTGTGTGGGGTAGGCAGGCTGGTAGAAGAGCACTCTTCTGCTATTCAAAATCTCTAGAAGGTATCAGAATCCAGCTATGATCTCTTTTACTCCCTTGGCAAGTCTCTCTCAAGTTGGAAATGAAGAGCCCAAAGTGGACACCACATTTTCTGGCGTGGTTTAGCTTTCACTAGCAGTGTGAGGTGATAATGTGATTCAAAAGAAGATTTGACTGAAGCAGGGGTTATTTAGACATAGCTCCAACTTTAAACTAGCCAGCAAACTATCTGCACTTACTTATCAGCACAAGGGATCAAATCAGGGATTAATTTATCTTAATCAGATTATTTATGGAAACTTCATTAGAAAGGGTGACCAAAAATTGCAAATATTAGGTTTGGAATGTCATAACATGAACCTAATATACTTCTGAATTATTCAGTGGGACAATGCAATATTGGTAGATGATATTTGAATTATTAAAAACATAGTTTTTCATTTCACAAACAAGACAGTTTTTACAGGAACCTTCCCATTTAATGTGATCAGGCTGAATGCATTTGTTAAGAACCCCAATCAGTTCACTGTAGTATAGTGTGTATCGGTAAAAAACAAAAATAAAACAGAGGTGTTATTCCACAATTTGTACAAGATATTCTGGTTCCTGGGCTTTAGTTTTTTTTAAAAAGGGAGTAAGGCACTACTTGTACCATAATTTTTGGTCAGCTTTTCTTTTTTTTCAGTTAGTTAGTGGTTATTGCCTGGAGTGTATTACTTACACAGTACCACAAAAGCACATGAGCATGCAAGATCCTATGCTGAAGGATGTGTAATTTGACCAAAACAGATATAGGCGTAATGTTTTACATCTCAAAATCCACATTTCTGTCTGTCTACCTCTGCTTAGTTACTTGATTTACCACACACATTTTTAATGCTTGCATGACTGTAGTATCTGGCCAGCCTACAAACGGATGAAATTCTACATTTCTTTGTCATTTTGGACCCAAAATAGATCAGCCCCTGTAACTATAGTTATGATCAGTGTTGAACAACATGTCAGCTTGATTACAGCATGCATACATGGATATTTCATACTGCTTTCAAAGCAAGTGCCAGTTACAGCAGGAAATGTCCTGCCCCCCCTTCCAGGCACTCCTCCCAAGAGCCCTCAGAAGCAGTCTGTATTTGCCATCGGGATGGGCTGCAAAGAGATGTCATCTACTGGGTAAATTTTTCTGATACTGACCCTGAGTCCTAAGCTGCCAAGCACAGGCTGGTGTCAGTATTTTCCTGTCAGGTACCTTTGGGATGCTCCACTGCCATGGCATCAGCCAGGGCTGCAGGCAGCTCCACTGTCACTGACCACTGAAGGACACCACATCCTCCCCAGCACAGCCCAGGACCTCACTGGTTTGGAATTATGGCTTCAAGCACAGGTGGAGGTCACCAGTGACAGAAAGCCCCACAGAATGTGGCAGCTACTGGGTGACCTGAAGAAGACTGCATTTCAGCACCTTCCTAATGAGAAGTGTTTTCGTGCTGTAAGATTCACCCTGAGTGCTTTGTCAGCTGCCTGTTTGAAATGGTAGAAGAGAGATCAGTTAAGGCACTGTCCCTGAAAATGTTTCATGATCCAAAATTCCCACTCAGGTAATTTCTGTGAGGTTTTTTTCAGTCAGGAATGTATTGGCCCAGAGCCTGAGATGCCAGAGATTGTTCTTTCAGCTTGAGGGCCAAGTTACATTTGAGAGAGGAAGGCTCAGCAACCTCTATGGCTTTCAGTTCTGGAGGGTAAGCAACCTCTGAGCAATGGCTCTCAGCCTCTGACATTAACAGCTGATAGCCATGAATTAGTTTGAAAATTCTGATTTGTGTCCATTCACTGTGCCTTCAGCAAAATCAAACCCATTTTGCCAAGTAGGATGGTGCAGAAATAAATAACTAACTCATAGCAGCTGTGAAGTCAGTGCTTGCCAGAACTGTATATAGCAGTTCTCAGAGACTACTGGGAAGTTGTAGAGGAAAGACAGTTTTAAAATAACACTTTTAAGTACAATTTTTAATCAAACTAGTAATTTACAGTGTAACTGCATCTGTGGACTTATTTAAGTAGAACAAATGTGGGATAAATGGAATATTGTCGTCAAGCAAATATATAATAGGACTGATGAAGAATATACTCTTCTCCACACTATCCACCTTCTAAACACTAAAGATTTGGGGAAGTGATTCAGACATCATCCTGCATCTTGAACTTTAATACAAATTCATTTCCACCCCATTCCTGATTTGTAACATGAAGGATTGTGAATCATGGGATCGTGAGCCTTGCTAAACCAAGAGAAACTATTGGCTTCTGAGTGTTGTGTGCTTAATCTCTTAAAGAAGTGAGAAGCATGCAATGCTAAGTGCATTAAATTCCCATTGCAATTACCAGTTTGGGACTTTTTTTTTAAATGCCAACTGCTCAGTTGTTCCCATTGTGACACGAGTGACTGGACACCTGAGAACTTTGTGCTTGATACACCTTTCTATTCTGGAAATCTGGCCTCAATTATGGAAGCTAAGAAGTTTTGAAAGGCTGTCTATTTTTTCAGTTCTTAAACTCATCTCATAATTGGACATGTAATAATAAAAGAGTCACAGATTTTCTTAAAAATAAGGGTGAGTCCAGAAGAGGCCACCAAGGTGATCAGAGGGATGGAGCACCACTCCTATGAGAAAAGGCTGAGAGAATTGGGTTTATTCAGCCTGGAGAAGAGAAGGCGTCGGACTTCCAGTACCTAAGGGGAGCCTACAAGAAAGATGAAGAGGGACTATTCACGAGGACATGGAATCACAGGACTAGGGGGAATGGCTTCAAACTGGAAGAGAGTATTTTTAGATCAGATATTAGGAGGAAGCTCTTTGCTGTGAGGGTGGTGAGGCCCTGGCACAAATTGTCCAGTGAAGCTGTAGCCCCATCCCTGGAGGGGCTCAGGTCAGGGTTGGAAGGGGCCCTAAGGAAACTGGTGTGGTGGAAGGTGTTGCTGACAGTGGCAGGGGAGTTGGAACTGGAAAATCTTTAAGGTCCCTTCCAATGTAAACCATTCTGTGAATCTGTGATCACTCCACCCAGTTCCAGAACCTCTTACCTGCTGTGTGAGGTACCAAACCTATTTGCAAACTGCCTGTCTTCAGCAGGAGCAGGACTCTTCCTTGTGTGGCCAGTGACCAGCTTCCCACCTTCATCTTCAACAGAGTCCTGACTTACTGCTGCAAATGGCACAGAACCTCCTGCACCTCTGCTGCTGTGGGGGGATGAGACTCCTGAAACTGCAGGGTCTCTCAGAAGATCCCACCAATGTCTCCCTCATCCTCCTCAGCACTGCACACCCTGTTCATGTCCTCACATGGAAAACTGTGAGAGACAATTTGGTTTTAACCAACATAATTTGATTTATTTGATGTTATTGAACATGGTTATAAAAAGGAGATAATTTGATTTCCAAAAGGAACTGGTAAATCTGAGTTGTAGACTCAAACCTTGTGTGCCCCACTCTGGATAATTTTAAAGAGAATATTTTAGAGATTGAAGTCTTCTTAATGTATCTAAACTTGATGCACAAAAATGTAGTCAAATTTGAAAATCTCTACCGCTTATTTTGGCAAGGAATATACAAGATGCTCATGAGATAGCAAAACATGGAAACCATCTGGACCAATTTCCCTAAAGAGGAAAATTATTCTAAATTGTACTACCACTTTCAAATAAATTTACAATCCAGAGGATACAGCCATTAAAATGTGATTGTGATGTCAGAAGGTTATTGTGATATTCTGAAACCAAGAAAGAAAACCCTTTTGCAAAGAGACAGGTCTCGTAGTATGTGAAATGAATGGCTAAGCAGGGGTCCTAGGTTGGTACATAAAAATACTGGAGTTCTTGGAAAGGACTAATAACAGGTAAATGACCTCATGTTTTATGTTTTTCTGGGTAGCTTACAAGTTAATCAAATACAAAAAATATTTTGATTAATTGGATTGAATTATCCCATGAGTTATAATTATACATTTCCTGATTATAATTGTACAGCTCCTCAGAGTAGCTGATGTGACGGAGAACAGAACTGACCTTTAGTTTCTGATTTAAAGTCCTGATTTTAGTATGAGTGAAAGGTTTTTTCCTGAATTAATTATTATATGAATAGTAAGATAAGCTATAGATTTGCTTTTCATTAGCACTACAGAACATCACTTATTCAGTACACTCTGTTATGTGTAGTAGTCATTCCTTAGTGACTAATTACAGGGATGATTTGTGTGATATTTGAAATGCTGATCTCACTGTTCATTGTTGCCATGAAATGTGGATAATTTCATGTACAGTCTGTATGATGGTATTGAATGCTGTGTGATGTAAACATGTCGTAGCCTGATATTTTCGGATCCTCCTTATGACAGTGTCTTTTGAAACAGTTGGTTGAAAATTATTAGTGTGTCCCGGGTTAATGCTAAGACTCTCTCTCCTCCGAGAGCGAAGGGCCCCGACACCCCCTCCCCCACCCACAACAGAACCTCTTAGATGGAAGTGAAGGAAAAACTATTTATTTGACAAAACCACGCAGAGTGCCCTGCAAGGCACAGGGGAAGAGGAAAACCAAGGTGAAAAGGAGTTATTCAACCTGATTAAAAAGTCCTTTTCTCAGACGCAGCCCCTCTCCTCCTCGCCCCACCCGGGGCCGGGTGGAGCTCCCTGGAGAGCTCTGCTGTCCTCTGGCCCTCCTGGGTCTCCGGGTGGCAAAGCAGATCGAAGAGAAAGGGTCCAAACGAGGAAAAAGAAAAAATGGGAAAAAAAACGGGAACAGAGCTCACTCCGACCCCCGTCCAGCACGCAGTCTCTGCCGGGCGACGAATCCTCCCCCGGAGCGAGGCTTGGGGAAAATGTTTTCAAAACAACCAGCGTTTCTCTCTTCGGCTGGGTGTAGTTAAAGAGACAGGACCACACATTTTGTCTTTCTTGGGCATATAAGCCAACGATAGGGGATAAAGGGTTATCATAACATCAATCCAAGACATAGTGTCCTTGATTATCAGTGAATATTCCTCGACTCCCTTTTTAGTTCACTAATTTATATGTGTAGATCGTATGTGGAGCTGACGGAAGACAATATTTTTCCATAAAAAGCTGTAATGACTGATGGAAATTTGAGAGACAGGGAGTAAGAATTCAGTTGGCAGATAGTTGTAATAGCTAGTGTACACATCAGAAAACCTATTTCTCATTTTTGGAGATCCAGGTCTGTGATTTCTGTCAGAATTTAATTTTGAAAGACAAAACTTCTGGCCAGCCCTCATGGTGCTAGCGCACTTTCCTTTCTGGAGCCAACCAAAATATTTGGTGTATCATAAAAGAGTGTTGTAAACTACTAATTTCAGGAGCTGAATCTTAATCTTGGCAAGTAACCTAAAAATATGCCAGTAGACGCCCACTGAGTGTGCTGCTGTTAAATAGACACGCAGCTACAGCTTTCTCTTGCCTGACCACAAGTTTGGAATAGCTGCTGGGGTGTGTTGAGTGTGGCTTGTGGATGCCTCCTAAACTCAGCACCTCAAGGCTGAGGTGGGGAGCATCCATGGGCGCTGATGGACCTCCCTGGTAGAGAATTCAGCAGAGGCTTTTCTGAGTCACGTCTGTGAGTGCACAGATGCTGAGCTGGACAAGAAGCACCCATTAAACTGCCTGCCTCAGACCTGGGGTGTCTGCAAGATTTACTCAGCAGTGTGGTTAGACAGAGGTCATAAGGCTTGAATGTTTTGACTGAAGTCTTGCTGATGATTTATTTCAGAGATCTAAATCCTTTCATGGGTCTGAGTCATAGGCTTGGATCTATAACATGAAAGCTGAGAGTAGACTGCTGTATCTTTGTGGGGAGTATCTTTGTGGGGACAATGTTCTGGACTGACACATCAGATTCATGGCTTGTCAGTCTCTGATGGGAAGGGTTAAATATCAGCTTTGTGCTAAATCCCCGTTCTGTGGTCTCAAATGTTGCAAAGGTCTGCAGCAGATCCTCCTCCTCTCTCCTCCTTCCCATCCGTGAAGATGAATTTCCCCCACAGGGATTGGGAGCTCACTGAGTAACAGCAATGGCATTACTCATTTTCTGATGTGAGCTAAGACCAACATCTCTCCTGTGTTCCACAGTGAAAGAAGGCTATTTCTAGTGAATTAGAGAATGACTCAAATGCCATGAGTATAAACAAAGTAAATAATCACGTGAAAGAAGGCAAACATTTTATACCTTTAAGACAATAAATACAGAGAAATTAGTGAGGGACTTGTCATCCACACTGTATTCTGCTGTTCTTTTTTTTTTGTTGTTGTTAGTTTAAGCAGTGACATTTGCTCACAAGTTTATACTAAATGGATACAAGGTATTCATGAGTCATTGATCTTAGTGTGGTATTGGGAATGAAAATCTAATTCTTGTCATCACCAATCTTCAGGTAAGAAAAGGCACTAGCCCAGCTAGATGGTTTCACTCGTCTTTGCACAAGTAATAACAGGAAAAATGATAATGCAGAACCTAATGATGAGATGATGAGAATGATGATGAGAAAAGATTTACAAGAATTAACACACATCATAAACACCTTCTATTTTGTAATTGCTATGTAACACCACCTAGTCAGAGGGCTGAAGATCAGACGACAACATGTGTCTCATTGTGTGAAAAACATGTGATAGAACGAAACAGGAGAAAGCTCCTGTACACAAATCTTGCACAGTCTGAGTAAGACAGGATGTTTGCAAGACCCTTAGGGATGGTCAGAAAGACAAGGCTTCGTTATTCACCATCTCACATGCCAGTGGCATATGGCATATCTGGAGTATTCTGCCTGTGGTCATGATTGTGAACCCAAACCTGCAGCTTCCCTTCACCTTTATGGTGGTCTGCAAAACCCACTCCTTGTGTAGTTCATGGCTTTGAGCCAGTCTGCTTTGGGTATAAAGAGCCAAAGTGGAAGAAAAAGGTGAAACTTTCCACACCTTGGTCTTCCTTGCTTGGTGGAATTGCAGTCCCATGGAACTTGGATCCTATGGCTTTGTCCATGTCATGCTCTGTGAGTGGTGCCAGAAAAAACTGTGGACAGCAGCATTAGGATTGACTTCTCTTCCTAATCCACACCACGGCTGTACTGACTGCCCACAGGCAGGCCATGGGGAGCCTGTCAGCTGTAAGGTGCATATAAACAAGCCCAGCAACCAACCAGGGTTTTGGACATACCTGGGCTTGTGGTGTGTTTCATAAAGTGGCCTCTGGCAGTACTTTCTGTCTGTATGAATTGTGCATTTGATCTTGAACCTTGCCTTGAGGCTCCCCTTACATATGCAGGGTACATATAACTTTTATGCCAGCACATGGAAAGTAGGGGCTATTGTCACAGAGCAGAAGAGGTCTGGCCTTTGCACAGCTGCATTTTATAAAAATGTATAAATAAATAATCACATGTATAAATATTTTCATTCAAGACTAGCATATTCTTCATGAAGGAGATTTAAAATCCCATACCTTTTTTTTTTCTGTCCATGAATAATACGGTGGAAGAAATTAGAATCTAGTATGAAAAGCCCACATGATTTTTTTTGTTAAGATGATCTACAGATCTTTTGTGGTATGAAAAGGCACTATTTTTACTTTCTTTTTTGGTTTTTTTTCCATTTTTGTTATAGTGTTCTTAACTGACTTTATTTTGGCCCAGGATCAGTGTTCTTAGGACATGCAGAATTACATATTTATGGAACTTAAGTACTAAAGATGTACAATTTGTTCTTTAAAATTTGGCTCCCCTTGTACTCTTCACTTATAAACCCAGATAAATAAAAGAACACATGCCTGGCTGAAATGCACAATCTTTGGAGTTCTGACTAATTGCTTCCTCATTGCAGTCCTTCTTCAACACTCTCGCCTCTGGTTTTATTTCAAGATTGTGAAGACATTTTTGCCTGGTTTCATGTTTGGCAGGAGATTGAAGACAATTGCTACATAATCTTGGTCACCACTCCAGGGGCCTATAAGACCAATAGCTACCCAGCCTTCTGCACGATGCCAAGACAAGAACTTGGCCACAATAAATCGTGTTCCTGTTAAGCCCAGTCTTTTATATGGAATGTTTTTGATAAGTCAGTAGGGAAAAAAAAAAAAAAGGTTTTTTGCATTTTAAATAGCAGGCTCAAAGCCCCCCAGCCAAGAACACAGCGAGTAATTTGTTTAAGGCCAAATGGCAGGCTTGTGCAGGTAGGCTAGCATGCTTACCAGAGGAGGAAAATGCTGAAGCAGCAGTTACAGGCATTGCCACCAGCAGGGTATGCCAGCACTGGCACTGTTTTTGGAGGCAAATATATGGCAACTATCAAACTCCTCCAAGAGATGTGAATCAGTCTTGTTAACTATCAGAGGACATGGTCAATTGCTTTCTTATAGTTTTGATCTATTAACTTCCACTCTGAAGCTTAAAAATCTGAACAAGTAGCGTGCTCAGGTGGCTTATATATTTCCTATGTTTCCTGTTCAGTAATTGATACATATCCTACTCATATTTGAATATGCTCATTCTAAAGTACTGCTTTGAAAAGGTAATGCTCTGGCCATGCTGGAAGAATTTTGCCTGGACAACAGCTTCAGAAATGCAAACAGCCTATCCAGTTTTATCTGAAAGGTGCTTTTTAAAACATAGAAGTCTAGGGAATTTAGCAAGAAAAGGTTGAACTTTAACCTGTGTTTGTTTACATAGGGAGTGCTTTTCTGGAATGTAGAGACATAGATGTTATATATTACCACTAGAGCTATAAAGGCAAAGATTTGCAGTTTACACATATAGCAAAGCCACTCTGGCCTCCCACTCACCTGCCCCCAGGGGAAACAAGCTATTATTCAGAAAAATGTTGTTTTCCAGTAAGGTCTTTTGTCAATACAGCTACGTTGGGTAGGGCTTCTATTCTTCTTACCTTCACAGTCTTCCCAAATTCTTTGTAGTGTAAACCTAGAAGAGTATTGGATTTTTATTGGTAATATCTTCACTTGGACGTCATTTCCTTGTGTCAGACTTGACTGAGCTCAGGCAACTTTGCTGTCAGAGCATCCAGGGGCCACTCTGTCAGCCACACTGGCACCACCTGAGTGGGACCAAAGCCCCTCCGCAGCAGCATCCCCAGGGAGATCATGGATGCCTGGGTTGGCTCCCTGCACACCCCACACTCACACAGTCAGAGCAGTTTCCTTCCTGGCTTGGCTTCAGGCTTCCCGCAGCAGAGTCTCAAACCTCAGGGTCCTTAAAATAATGTAATTACTGTGCAACAACAGAATAACAGCTCAAGCTGGTGCCAAGGAGGATGAGGAGGGACCCCCAGCCAAGGGACCCTATGGCTTTTACACCCTCACAGTCTGCATGGGGACATCTGGGGACTCCCTGCTGAGTCTTCGGCTCCTGCAGTGTCCCTCACCTGGCTGAGCCAGAGGTCCCTGTGCATTCGATACACAAAACATTGGCACTTCACAGATGCTTGTCTAGGGCTCTGCCACCCAGACTTCAATTTGCACAGCAAGGTACCTGCGCTAAATATACTCCTCAACATTTGAGACATTTTTCCTCCTAATTTCCTAGCAAATACCTGTCCCTGAGTATGACCTTTCAGCTCAAATTGCCTGCTGAAATGTTTCGTTCAAACTGATTCCTCTCTTTAACCTCTTCATCTAGTCAATTACAAATTTTCTGGAAGACTCCTGCCACAGATAATATCAAATTGCAAAGAGAAACTGCCTAAAGTATTTTGTTAATATAATATGACTCATAATTTGCTTGATATTGCACTGTTTGTTATACCATTGCCTGCTAGAATGAACTCTTGACTGTTTTTAATAGTCTGTCTCATCACTTATTAGCTATGGCACTTATTTGAACTTTGCCTGTGTGGTGAGGTCAGCATCATGGCATCGAAATCTGGGGTGGGAGATGAAATAAAACCCTTTGGTAAACCTCTGAAGAATGTTAGGAGTGAGAAGTTTCTGCAGAGTACATCATACACAAGGCTCCTTTTCAGGTAGTGAAACCAGCCCAAGTTGTTGTCTCAAGCTAAAATTGCCCGTGCAGCTTTTTGGGACACTCCTCAACACAACTTTCATAAACACGGGCTTTCTTGACAAGGTCTGGAAGGAGTTTGTGAGTCTAGGAATTGTTCCAAGTGCACAGTGTGTCCCTTTAAAGGTGAGGAAGAGGATGAGGGTAGATGGAGAGGTCTGCACAAATTTGTTCAGCAGTGCAGAGGCATTGAGTCCTGGGTTTGTCTAGGGAACACAGAAGCACAGGCCTTCCATTGCCTTGAAGATTCCGATTGCTAGCAATCTCTCCTGAAGAATGTATTTGTGCTCCCTCATGTGCAGACTCACAGCACAGGCTGTGCTGGCAGAGCTGGGTAGAGCAGGCTCTGGTCTAAATGGCATTTTGACCTTGCATTTTTTGTTCGGTGAATGACATCCTGGATATATGTGCTGGTGGCACATGCCAGTGAACTTGCTCAGCAATCGTGTGGAGCCTGTTTTAGGTGGGGATGGCAAAATCAGCTGCTCCTGGGTCTCCTGGCCTGAACTACAAGCTCTCCAATGTTGTGCTGATCTGCAAGGCAAAAAAAATTTGTTTTGCTTAATCAGCTAAAAAACGTGAACAAGCTCTGGTCAGGAGAGAGGCTGGGACTGGTGGGTAGTGGGGACCTCAGGAGGTTTATCTACAGCTTCCTGGTTGGTAACATTTTGGTAAAGACAGGTATTAAAATGAAAAAGGACGTAGAGAAGAGAGTTTAAACATGGTTAGAGAATATTTGTGTAGAAAATGTTAACTTCATTGAATAAAAATCAATTTTGGGAGGTTTTCTGGAGATCATCCAGTCTGATCTCATACCCAAGCTGGATCAAGTCATTCAGGGCCTGGTCTGGCCAAGGACAAGACATCTCCAAGGATGGATATTTGGTATTTTCTTGGGGGTCCTGTGCTGGTGCTTAATGTCTCCCACAGAGAACCTTTTCTCCTGAAATCCAGTCAGAATTGCTTTTGCTGCAAGTTGGGACAGTTCACTCTTTTCTCCTCACTGTGCATCAGGGAAGAGCCTGTCTTCATATTTCCTATAATCCTTTCTATTTTAGTTGTGAATAGTCTCTGTTCATGGCTACTCTAGTTTGGTCTAGTTGTTCTCAGGATTGAGGTTAGGAGTTAGGCATCTCCAACAGCACATTTGCTCACTGTGGCTGTAGTTTTTCTGCAGCTTTTGCATTGAATGGATGGCAAAATCAGAGCTCAAGAGAATTCAACTTAGTTTGTGCTATTCCCAGTTCATACAGGCTGATCTTAATTCAGCCTGTGACTCTGATGACACATATTGAATATTTCTATAAGGCAAATACACTTTCATTGCCCCAGTAGTGAGGTCACTTACTTGAAGTGACTGAATTATTATTTTAAGACAATACTACACAGTAGAAAATTATTGTGTGCCTTTTTGCTGTTTTCAGCTGTATTCCCCACACTGGTGGAGCTCAGTAAGTTCTCCATATCTGGGCAGGAATGCAGCAGGCCTAGGAACTGTCAGGCTGCTTTGTTCAGCCTTTTCCTTGCAAAACCCAGAGGAAGCCAATGCAGTCTGTCTGCAAGACTTCTTATTACATACCATGTTGTGCGGTTTCCCTATGGAAAATATATGGCTGGAAGGAATGTCTCGTGTTGAACCACTAGAATGTGAAAAATTTGGGAATCTGGTTTTGTTACATAGCTCCATACCCACTCTTCAAAAGAAAAGCACCAGAAAGGAAAGGCTCTTTGTCATATCCTGGAGTTATTATCTCCTTTATTCGCTATTTACTGCAGGAGGTTGTAACAGCCTTATGTTATTCTAAAGATTATTTTAGTCTGTCAGAAAGATGAAAGGAGAGGGAAAAACAGGCAAGAGAGGAAGGGAATTAGTGCTCCTAGCAAGTGGAATTTAGTGCTAGATTCTAGTTGAAAGAAGCAAAGAGAGCAAAGCGAAGGAGGACATATTTTCGTCCTGTTTAATGGCATGGGTTTTGTTAGCAGTGTAATCATCCCACGGAAACCTCCAGCAGAGAGAGGTAAACAGTGATGCTGAGAAGAAATTTTGACATTCATGACTCACTCCACTCTTTTGCATGGGGTAGTTCCTAATGGTATTCCTGTCAGAATTCAGTGACCTCCAGTACCTGCTGCTTTTTTTTGGGTTATGAGAGTGTATCCCGACATAGCAGTCTTTTCTAATACTTTATGAGTTTTCAGTAATTTTTCATGAGAAAGGAATTTCTGTAGAGTCTGAATGTCAAAATGAAAAATTCCACGTAAATCAATTTTATTTTTATATATTTTTTTCCTTTAAATTGTAAAATCATGAGATGCCGCTCAGAAAAGATAACATTTTGATTCTTTGGTAATGTAATACTGTACATGGAGGACACAAAGGATTGAAGGTAAAACCACTGAAAATAATTAAATTTCCAATTAAATTATTTTTATGATCCTGAAGTTGAAATGAACATTTTAACTTGGTTTGCACTCTGAATGCTTCTGCAAGCCCTTAATTCTTTACCCCAGGAAAATGAAAATGTCCGACAAGCATGACTGATATTTACCAACAATAAATAATACGGTTTCTAAATACAGTCTCCAAGGAAAATACATAGTATTTTCCTTGAATTCGTAGGATAATAGAATTCTTTCCCAGTGGTTCTGTGCTTTGGCAAGATATTTTCTTGGATACTGGGAACCAGCAATTACAGACAGACTGAAACAGTAAAAGAGGGAACATCTGAAGTGATTTCTTACACATTGCTGTAAGTCACTCTCCTGTTTTAAATTAG
Organism: Lichenostomus cassidix; assembly: GCF_008360975.1. Lineage (NCBI taxonomy): Eukaryota > Metazoa > Chordata > Aves > Passeriformes > Meliphagidae > Lichenostomus > Lichenostomus cassidix. The sequence goes on from NC_139511.1 coordinate 7,455,557, forward strand.
TAAGATCTAAAATATCATGGTAGCAGATGTCGGTCTCTGAGGGTAAACATTTCAGAATGGAAATCTCTCTGTGTGTCTCCTGCTTTGCATATATAATATTAACAGCACACAAACTTACCTTGTCTTTCTAAGAAAAGCTTTCACCGACATTGAATAGTTGGCTTACTTAGACAAAAGTTAATAATATTAAGAGGGATAATAATTTTCTTTTGCCTGAATGAATTCTAAGGGCCTATGGATATGTATGATAGTTAAAATAATAATTCCTTTTCTTTTTTGTTTTGCTATCTATATTCATTTTAAGAGAGGAACATGACTTATCCTTAGGAAAAAAGCATCTAATTTTTGCATGAAAACCTGGGTTTTGCAAAATGTGGGCCATGATAACAGGGTCAGGGGAAGTGAATGCTGGAAGATATACACAATGAAATAAGTAGGATTTACTCTTGATGTCTATTGCAAACAGGAGAACTTTCAACAAGGTTCAAAGGGTATTGATTGTTAGATTATTGGAGAAGATTACTTTTTTCAACAACGCACAATATACTGCTTTTATAAATAAGCTGTCTTTCTTAATTTTTCCTTAGCATTAAAAAGAATCCCATTCCCACTGCCAAATATAATATATTTTGTGTAGAATCAAATAAAAATGTTTTGAATTTCCAAGAAAAGCTTATACTCCCCTCAGGTAAGGTGAGTTTAGTGCCTGCTAGTGGCATGCAATAGTCATTAAAAATGGTGAGTGATTAAACTTATCACAAGATGAAGCTTCTCATTTGCCAATTAGAATATTAATCAGAAGTGTTAATCAGACCTAGGATCTTAATTTTCTCTATCTATTCTGGAAACTTAGAACAGATCGTGCACTTTCTAAAGATTAAGAAAGAACCTGGAAAACATGACACAGAAGCATACATGGATTCTTTCTTCCATTCTTCCCCCCCCTCCACATAAATATTTTAAATACAGCAGTTTTATAATTTACTTTGAACAACACCAAAATGTAGCATTCTTGAGAAGAATGACTGTCTCAATACTGGGGCTTAGGAGAGTTAACGTCAGATGGTGACCTGAAAAGCTCATGTAGAATCACCAGCCTTTATTTAATTTGTGGTCATGGCAGCAGTCATCTGTGAGAGCTGCCTAAGAGGAGTAAAGTAGTTTTGAGTAGTCTCCATAGCTGGTGTTAGTTTGCTGTTTACAGCTGTCCTAGGTTGCAATATAGATGTAGTTAAGTATTCTATTACCACCAGCTGTGGGCCATTAGCTGCTATCAGCTGCTAATGACCCACCCCACATGACAGACAATGGGCCATCAGGGACCCACCGTGTGACTCATGGACTTATCCCATTGTGGGATGCTCTGCCCAGGAGGGAGGGGCCAGGTGTTCCCACCTGGATATAACCTGGCCTTGGAACTGCCTGAGCTAGCCCTGTCTACTGGGTTCTCAGAGGACAAGAGCTACCACTGGCTCTTCAGCTGGAGACTAGACCTTCACAGGATCACTGCTTCAACTGGACTACTTCAGTTGGACTGCTACCACCACCCTAACAGGGTGTTAGGTTGTATCTGACTTTGTCAGTGCTTTTCCTTGTATTATTTCACTTATTTTTAATTTCAGTCTTGACTTGTGATCTCCCACTGGTTTGTTTTCAAACCAATACAACAGCCCAGGTGTTTAACTGGTGTGTGGAATCCTGAGGACTACTGGGAGCAAGAGGGTGAGTTACACCATTGATTGATTGATTGATTGATTGATTTTGATTAGAACAAGATGTTAAAGTTTTGTGTGTCTGGATACAGAAGAAACAGGAAGAAGTTGTAAAATTTCTTCCAGGAAGTAGCATTCATTCTTAGGGGTTTGTTTGTCTCAATACCTGTTTGTACTTTTTTGACATCTTTTCCCCCTTTTAATCTCTTTTAGTACTCGGATAATTGTACTAGAGACTGAGTCCCTCCATCTCTTTCCCAGTCCTCTCCAGCTGCACATAAGTGACTTTGAGTCATCCCAATAGGAATCTGGCTGTATCATGCATCCCATTGCCCTCTCCTCCACTGCTGTGATGATCCCTTCAGAGACATGCCCACATTTTCCAGCCTGGCAGACAGCCCACTCTCCCATCCTCTGAGCTGCTTCTGGAATTGCCCATTCTAAGGAGTCATATAAACCTACTTGTTTTGCTGTTCATATGAAATTCCTACCCTGCATTTTCCTCCTGTTTGCATATCACTCTATGATTTGGCCCGATTTCACCTTTATGTCTGTCTATTATCCTTATGCCACTTTCTGTTTTTATTATTTCTTCTTCTCCACACTTTTTGGGGAAGAGCTGCTTCATAGTTCTTACTTTCTGTTTTCACCTAATGCAACTAATCCCTTCCTTGGGAATATCTTTGCTTTGGTAGCTTTCTTCCTTCTTCTGTCCTCACATTCTTCCACAGGCAACCCATCTAAAACAGGGAATTCTTCTGCTACTCTTCTCTGTGAGGTACCTCTCAGTCTTGGGTTACCTACCCATTTTCTGCACCATTATGATTATGAATCTCTATCAAACTCTGTTCTCTACAGTTGCATTTAAGTCTGGGGTCTCGTAATTTCTTGCCTTGGTTAGGCCAAATGTTGCACAGCAATGGTTTATGCCAGATATCCCTCTGCAGAGAGACATTCCTCTGCCTCTGCACTTTCTCATTTGTGTCATGCCAAGCCTTCAGTCATTTCCAGCTGCTTCTCTCTGTGTTTTATCACTGACAATGTTTTCGATTCCACTGGCCTTAAAAAGGAAAGAACAATATCTCTCAACATGTCTGTTATGGTCTTTGCTTTATTAGTGTGGTGTGTTGACCCTGAGACTGGATGCCAGGTACCCATCAAAGCCCTTCTGTCACTCCCCTCCACAGCTGGACAGGGGAGAGAAAATATCATGAAAGGCTTATGAGTTGAGATAACAACAGGGAGAAATCACTCACTGATTACAATCAGAGGCAAAACAAATTCGACTTGGGGAAATGAGTTGAATTTACTACCAATGAAAATCAGAGCAGGATAATAAGAAATAAAAAAAATATTCAAACCAGCTTCCCCCTACCTGTCCCTCCTTTCCGGACTCTACCTCTTCTCCAAGAGGCCCATGGAGATGGGGAATGGGGGTTATGGTCATTTCATCACACTTTGTTCCTGCTGCTGCTCATGGAGAGGAGTTCATACCCTGCTCCAGTGCAGATTCTCTCTCAAAGGACACATTTCTTTGTGAGCTTCTCCAACATGAGTCCTTCCCACAGGCTGCAGTTCTTCATGAACTGTTGCAACACAGGTCCCTTTCCACATGGTGCAGTCCGTCAGGAGCACACAGTCCCCAGAGGGTCACAATCCTGACAGCAAACCGGCTTCTGTCTGGGCGCCTCTCTCCACAGAGCCACAGGTCCTACCAGGAGCCTCCTACCAGGAGCCTGCTACAGCAAGGGCTTCCCATGGCATCACAGCCTTTCTTGGGGATCTCCCGGCTCCAGCATGGGCACCTCTATGGGCTGCAGGTGGATCTCTGCACCCCCGTGGATCTCCATGGGCTGCAGGCACACAGGAGCTTCACCATAGGCTGCACCACGAGCTGCAGGGGAATCTCAGCTCTGGAGTACCTCCTGCCCCTCCTTCAGCACTGCCCTGGGTGTCTGCAGAGCTGTTCCTCTCCTATGTTCTCACCCCGTTCTTCTCTGAGCACAATTGCATCTGTGAAATAATTTGTTTTCCTTCTTAAATTTGTTGTCACAGAGGCCTTTCCACCATTGCTGATGGGTTCAGCCTTGGTCAGTGACAGATCCATCCTGGAGCCAGCTGGCACTGGCTGTGTTGGCCATGGGGGAAGCTTCTGGCAGCTTCTCCTAGAAACCACCCCATAACCCACCACTATCAAAACCTGGCCACACGAACTCAACCCAGCTAGCTGCCCTTCATAAAATGGAGAACAAGTGTCATAGTTACGAAAGTTACGCTTCTTTCCTCATGCATAATGAAAGTGGCAGAATTCCTGCTTTAAATGTAAAATTTGTTGATGTTAACTGTGGAAACTCAAGCTGTATAATTAGTTGGAAACCTTTACAAAATTAAAAGCAAGTGTCTGGGATTATATGGAAAAGTCAGTTACTAGCATTTGCGTAAATACTGTATTGAAGGGGGGAAAAAAGGAGAAGAATGGATTCAGAAAGATCCACAGCTAGGCAGTAATACTACTCCACTGCTAGGGGCCTCTACTCAGGACATTGCCATTAGAATTGGGAAGATTTTTTTAGATATGTCAGGTTTCATCATCACCAATATCTGAATGCTGTCAAATTCAACCACCTAAAGCCATTAACCATTAAAGCATCAAGACTTAGAAGAAAATGAACTGGACAGTTTACAGTTTTCAGGAAGTGCCAATTTCTACCCTTTACCCACCAAAAAAAGTTGAGATTTTTGGGGAGGCATATCCATACTCAGCATCTGATAGGAAGTCATAGCTCCCAGTGAAACGACACTGCTTCATCCTCACTGAGTGTTTTGGTTTGAAAACAAACTAGTGGGAGATCACAAGTCAGGATTGAAATTAAAAATAAGTGAAATAATACAAGGAAAAGCACTGACAAAGTCAGATACAACCTAACACCCTGTTAGGGTGGTGGTAGCAGTCCAACTGAAGTAGTCCAGTTGAAGCGGTGATCCTGTGAAGGTCCAGTCTCCAGCTGAAGATCCAGTAGTAGCTCTGGTCCTCTGGGAACCCAGTAGACAGGGCTACCTCAGGCAGTTCCAAGGCCAGGTTATATCCAGGTGGGAACACCTGGCTCCTCCCTCCTGGGCAGAGCATCCCACAATGGGATAAGTCCATGAGTCACACGGTGGGTCCCTGATGGCCCATTGTCTGTCATGTGGGGTGAGTCATTAGCAGCTGATAGCAGCTAACAGCCCACAGCTGGTGGTAATAGAATACTTAAATCCATCGATATTGCAACCCAGGACACTGAGTCTGGATGAAAAAGGTTGTGTACTAGGCTAGACAGAAACTGGTGATCCAGAAATAATATTTTCACCACAGGTTTATATATTTATGTCTGTTTTGATGAAAGCCAAAGTCCCAGATTTTCACACAGTCCCTGTTATTTGAAAGCAACTTTAAAGTGGTAATTCCAGGTGTCAGTTCTCATAACGCTGTTTCTGAATTTTAAACCAGGTAATCCAAAGTGACCACTCTTAGAAGGCAGATGAAGAAGCTATTTTTTCCTGTTATGTGTTAGAACTCAGCTGTATGATTTGTTTCCGCAGATCAGTTCCACAAGTGCTTAATAACAGCAGCATTGGAACAGCTTCCCAGGGCAGTGGTCACAGCACCAGCCTGTCTGAGCTCAATAAGCCTTTGGACAGCACTTCCAGGCACATGGTGTGACTCTTGGAGAGTCTTGCACAGGGCCACGAGTTGGACTCAAATATCCTGAGGGGGTTCCCTCGAACTCAGCTTCTTCTATAATTCTATGAATTCTATGAAGTGTTAAAACACATTCTGACTACCAAGCAACAGATTATTTTTGCACTCCTTTTATTGACAATTATGCAGTTTATTGCTTCAAAAATTCTCTTGTTTCAGTTCTATTGCAGTGAGACATGTGTCTCTCTTTGTAGGAAGTGGAGAATTTGCAATTTTATGACTGCATGTGGAAATTATCACTTTCTGTTTTGCCTTTTTTCTTCTTGTCTTGCTGAGCAGTCTGCTCCTGCTGCTGCAGGAAGCTCTCTTGTAGCAACCTTGTGTTTGACCTTACAGCACAGGTTACTCATGGCAACTAGGAATTCTTCTGTGGATGGCACTTTGTCTTGCTGTTCAAGCTGTAAATTAATTTTTCTTCCTAAGTCATCATTGAAGCACCTCAAAGATTCCTGCACTGATGAGACAGGGGGTGAACATTTGCTAGTGAGTAAGCAGAATGATAAAGTCTCTGAGCCACTAGCGCTGCTCATGGAAGGAGATGCAATCTTGCAGGATAAGGTGTAGACCTTGGTGACTGGCCATAATTTTCAGATCACATTTTTAGCAAATCATGTGCTTGCTCCTTCCTTCTCGTTTCTAGCATTTCCATCCCATATGTCCAGGGAAGAAATTCAGATATTTGCTAGATTGCTACACAAGGACTTTCACATTCATTTTATTCTCTTCTGTGAGCTTTTTCCCTTGGAATACAATTTTGAGAGGAATTTGGAGGAGAAGCGGCTGCTGTGAAGCAAGGTGCAAATTGGCGTGAGCATTGATGACAGGACTAAGTCTTTCAGAGAGGGTTCTGGTTTGTTCATCCACAGAATGATACAGAAATTGTCGTGGATTTGTGGATGGTACAGATGGAAAAGTCATATTTGATCATCTGGTTCATCCATCTTAGAGCACAGGGTTATTCAGCAGAACATATGTTTCTAATATTTTGTCCAACCTGTTTTTATAGGCTGGGTGATGAGTCATGGGGCTTACACCATCCCCAAAGGACCAGTATTCCATGTTTAATCAAATTTCAATGCTGGGAAGATTTTTTTTCTGCTGTAGGTTTTCGATTTGTTAATTTTATTTTGTTACATTTACTTATCTCTTCTAAACACTTCCTCTCAGTTTTCATGTTTGAGTTCTTCATCTATATCTTTGCTCCTATCAGATCATGGTATTTTAAACAGGGCAAGTTGTTGAAGCCTATCTTTATTTTTGCCTGGCACATTGCCTTATAAAACTCTCTGTTCATTTATGTATCATTTAACCTTCAGACTTAAACATTTTGGAAAGTTCAGCCATATCCAAGGACTGTATGAGGCAAAAATACCCATGCTCCCTTCTGTGTTAATATAAGCAATATAGTCATTCAGTGAAGCTCTGCACACCCATGTTTTGAAGCAGGGCTGGGAGATTTGGCAGGAAGGGTGGCTGCTTACAACCAAAATGTGTCCCTTGACATCACTGAAAAATGTATTTTAGACAAATGATGAGTCCAAAAAAAAAGAAGTAATCTCTCAGGAGTGTAGTGGGAACTTGTCAGAGGATAGCTCTTGGTTTTTGAGAGTGGAAGACCCTCTGTCCAGCTGTGTCTGCTCAGGGATGAGGGGACTGTGACTGTGCCAGCTCTCTGCTCCAGTGCAGGGCTGAGAACCCCCTGCAGGCAGAGCCCCACCTTGCCTGGGGACATGGGGCACCCTCCTGGTGCTGGAACAAAGCTGGCACCAGGGAAGCAGGAGAGGAAAGGAGGAGGAAGAATAGACCCCGAAGAGAAGGATATGTCCAAGCTGGGAAGGAGAGCAGTCAAAGAAAACAGTATAGGCTAGGAAGGAGCACAAAACTCCCTGTCATATGTCCCCTCCCAGAACTGGGCATATGATAACAGGTAGGACGGCAGATACTTCTGTACCCTATAGAGATGAGCACCTGTATTTTCCGTCCTAGTTTTACTGACTTAGTTTTTACTTCCAGGCTGTTTTTTTTTCCTGATTGGACCCTTAAGTAGTTCCATTCCCATCTCATCTCTTGTCTCATGTTCTCCTGAACACCCTTCCAGCCAAAGGCAGCTCCCTGTTTTCCCCATCTCCTAGATTCCCATCTCCCCATCTTGCACTCCACTTCCTTTCAACAGCAACTAGCTGTATATGTTAACATATTTAGGACTGTGTTCTCTTATTAGGTACTCAGAAGTGCAGTGGAATATCCAGAATGACAGATTTGTACATAGTGATAGGAATCATGTCTTCTATCATCTCAGTAAATATGAACAGAGCATGAAGAACCTCTCAACAAAAAATACCATCAAACCCTCCTCAATTCAGTGGCCATTTCACTATTATATTTAGTAGTAGTACTGGGTTTTGATAAAAATCAAGATTTTATCAAACTGCATAAACAAATAGTTCTCTTGACCTAGGTGAGATGAAGGAAAATGAACATTGCTTCATGCATTAAGAAGGTAAGCTAGTTTTGCCTCCAGGGATTTTCCTTCACTAAGAGGCTAAAAGGCTGTCAGATATTAAGGGCAAAGTTGCAAATTACAATACTGGAGTAACTTTCACTGCATTGAACATTACTAGGCCAGTCATAAATCAATATGAATTTGCATTTATTAGTCTCCTTGCTGTCAGTATCAAAAGATGCTGATACTTCAAAAAGCATCAAAAGATGCTTTTTAAGATTGTGGCTTGAGAGCTGAGATCACTGGAAATCATGTACTGTGTCATAAACAAATCTTTTGTTACTGAACTGGGCATGTTTATGCTACTGCAGTAGGAATGGCATGTAGAGAAATGTACTTGATGCTTTTGCTTAATGGCTTATCATCTAATTCCAAATGTATGAAACTATTCTACTGTTTGATTTCTTTCCAATACTTGTATTCTTTGATTCCTTTGCATTCACTCATTTCAAGGAACAAATATTGCTAACATCACCACAGAAAGTAAAGATAAACCAGTTGCTACTGGTTACCCAGCTCCCAAATCCAAGCCAATGTGTCTCCTTGACTATGACTTTGTTTTCTGAATATAAACTGGATTTGTCTTGTTAGTGAATGAATAGAAGACCTCTCCTATGCAGAAAATACTGTATTTAACCAGCTGTGTTTCAGGATTCAATGGGCCAGGATTTCTTTTGACCTATCAGTAACAAAGCCTTTTGTGATTGTATCAAACACAAGGTGTACATTCCAAGAAAAGCCCTACATAGCGATCTGATTTTAGGGAGTAACTTGAATCCTTTAAAATGTCAGAGATCATTCTGCTCAAGATGTAGTCACCAATAAAAAGATATTAAGAAAATTGTTATCAGCAAAGTGATGGATTTATTTTTGTAATTAATTTTAAAATAGACTCTCTTCAAATAAACTTTCAAAACTACATTTGCAAAAAAAATTGGTTGTACTGCCAGGTATCTTTGTTAATTTCTTTTGCTATTGTGGTAGGATTTATGCAGCTACCATTACATTAGTGTTGAAGAAGTAAATAAAAAATGGGATTAATTAATTGTCTGATTTATAAGAACTAAATAAGCTTGTTCTTTCTGAAATCACAAGCAGATAAACTCCCTTCCCCTCTATTTACCCTTGAAGGAAGTATTGCGGTTAATTATCACATGCACACCAACACATGTCGTACCCATTCATTTACTGAAACAATTCAATTGTAAGTGCAAAGAAAAGAGAAACTTCTACTTGTAACCAGAATTCAGAATGGCGATTCTTTCTCCCCCATGCAGCCCAGCAATCCCTATAGCACGGGAATGCCAACCCTCCCTGTTTTGAGTCCTTCCTGTGAGAAGGGTGCTGAAAGCTGTGTCCTCAGGAATGAAGCAGACACAGTGCATGAGTGAATTACTCATTACCAAATGCACAAAAATTCTCTTGAGAGGCTGCAACTGCCCTTGATAGTCCTCCTGTGCACTTTATCTTACAGAGTAATGACATAAAAGCCACCATCTAATGCTAATTACACAGGCTGAGTCACTGCAACTGCACAGTCCTACCCACTTGTTTTCTCACCCTGTTCTCCCTGCTTGTGACTTGCTTGAAGTATGTAATAAATACCTCTGGACAAAGACTGTCTGCTCTGATTATTTCATTAACTAATGCAGTACAGTTCAGTCTTCATCTGGGAGTCTGGTTAGCACTGGGATGCTACTGGTAAACTAAAAAGAGAACATTAATTACAGAGGAGGGACTTTCCATGTAAGAAATTTGTCAAAGAATGTGCCACTGCCGACCTGTCTGCATTAGACTTCAGAATGTGGGGTCTCGGATAGGAGCTGGTAAAGTAATTAACAGCTGCATTGGAAAGCATGATTTTGATAAGGAACTGGCCAGGGATTAATAGATACCTGCTAATAAACTTCTCTGGTGATGTATATATGCCTTTATATTTTCTATTTTCTTGCTTCTAAAACGTTAGGACTGTCCAGAATAAACTCATTTTCTCACTAGGTCTTCTTGAACAGAAAGGAGAAACTGGCAGGAAAAGCACTTGTTTAATTTAAGGGTTAAGCAGGAATTACATCATGTCTTTTCAGCTCTGGTGGTCTCTCATTCCCATGGAAAGGTAACAGAGCCTAGAACTGCCTGCAGTACACATGACTGAGTCTCCAAATCCGGATTTCCAGAGTGTAGTTTAAGAGAGGATGACCTGGTTAGATATCACCTGCCAGAGGGGATAAGCAGGTCAGTCTAGAGGCCAAGACTAGAGAAAAAAGAGCACAGAAGGCTGTGGGAGGCCATTAAAAGACATTTTACAGAAGAGGCAAGAGTGGTCAGGTAAGGAACTGGTCAGACAGAGGAAGCTTGAGAGCTGCAGGGACCTAAGGTTTGGGACCAGAAAAGCTACTTGGAGAATATTCTTAGTGGAAAGAGCAGATGGAACAGTAAGGTAACTATTCAGTTCATTTGTTCATCCAGACCTTGTAATGAACCTTTAATGATGATTCTTCAATGATGATTCTTCAGTCTGAAAGTCTTGAAAAGGCTAAGATGACTGTAGTGCAGCTAGAGATGAATATAGGCAGTCAATTTCAAAACTGCATTCCTATAAGTGCTCCCTGTTGGTCTCTCTCTTGTTATTCCTCCCCTGTAAGAATTTGCCTCCTAACAGATACACAAGAGCCCCAGATTGCCATGGCAGAGGAACTCAGTGTGCAGCTCATACCTACTCATACACACCACTGGTTTAGATTTTTGAATGAGCCAGGGTGCCCAAACCTCCTGAGATGCTGGTCCCAGAGAGCACATTTCTGCACAGATCAGAGCCCAAAGATCTTTACCACAGACAAGGACACATACGAGAGCTACCCTGTTTCTAACCAGAGATGTCCAGAAATTCAGTCCTAACAGAGACAGACATGAACACTTCTTGTCTGAGATACTGCATTCACTGATGAGAAATTGAGCACTGGTGTTTGGAAATGCCTGTGCACAGAAAGACTGCATAGGAAGATTAATTTTGATCCTGATATCTCTAACAGCAGAGGAAGAATGGATTGGGAAGGCATTCAGTGTCATGATTACTGTGCCTCTGGACGCAGGACTAACTGCATCCTAGAAGACTCTTGGGCTGTTTTGTAAAAAGTGCTGTATTATTGACACAATGCTAGTCAACTTTTGGTGATATCAAAAAATGTGGCATTTAACGGATTGGTTAATTTGTAATCAAGATATGGATAAACCAAACCATTTAGTTGCTAACTAATAAGCAAAGAAGTAGCATTTTTTTGTCTTTGTTACTCAGATTTCCTGCCATATTCTCCAGCTGCTACTTAAAAAATTTTGCTTGTGTTATTACCAAATTGCATATTTTAAAAAGTCATCAAGCAAAAGCTAGCTGATTAAAAGCAAGTTACTCATCCAACTCATTACAGCTTTCATGAGTATCTATCTCATAGCAGCCGGAAGAGTTATTTTGCTAAAGTGGCATTTTCATTAAAACTTCTATTTTAATTTGTGTTTATCAAGCCTCATTTCTCCAAGGATTAGTTGTCTTACAAATGTATCCAGTATTATTTTGATTTTGCCAACCAATTTCTTTGAGGGAGGAGGTGTAGTCTGAAAACTGTGCTAATGACCATCAACTTGTCCCTTTAAAAATCACATTTAATTTCTGACTTTTCACTGCATAGATTTGCATTCTAACTGATAAAAAAATGCTTCCTTTTGTACCTGATTGGCCAGAGCAATTAATTCTCTCTAATGCATTTCTATTTGACTTTTGTTTTGCTATTTGACTTTCTTTTCTGCTTGTCTATGATTATGAAAACCTGTAATGGTTCTGAAAGAAAGAATATTGCAATGTTGTTTTGAAAGTAAATGTTCAAAGCTTCTGTGCTTATTCTTTGGGATGAAGTAGAGCCCACAGATCTCTGTGCCATCCCTGATGTGTGAATTATGGAAGATTCAATCCAGTTTGGGGACCTCAGAGGACTTTTGAAACCTCAGGTACAATTGACACTTGTCTTTTCCCATGAGCATTCACTATCAATGAAGTGGGTGAACAAAAAATTTTCTTGCTACAGCTCCAGAATAACTTCTTAGTATCAGGAAAGTGAGTTATTTTTAGAAAATTAAACCCATATTGTTATGCTTGTGTTTTGAGCAAAAACACAATAATCTTTTGAGAGAAAGATGGCACAATGCTGTCAAAATGGTATTAAACTTTGACATATGTAATGTGTTCAAGATCAGTGTTATCAAGATTAGAGACAGTAGAAGTAATCACAACAAATTAAAATAATACCATTTAGTCTGTTTTATAAATCTTTGATCAACACACAAGGGGTTTATCTGCAAACAAATCTAATCTTATTTTAGCATAGCACTGGGATGGACTGTTTGAAGTGAGTGGGGGTTACAGCTTCAGTAACGTTGTTCCACCTTCCTTTTTAATGTTTCCAAATGAGAATTTTTCCTGTAAACCTAAATCAATTTAAGAATCTGTGATGGACTATTTTCAGCTGGAAAATAGCACTGTGTGACTCGGATACAATCAGATAACTGCAATCCAGAGGTAAAATAACTATCTTCTAAGATGTAGGCCTAGACAGAACAAACATCCCGATAGCAGCAGGGGAATTATTTTCACTCCCAAATACTTTCCTCTACAGATTATTAGGAAAAACAGTTGTCATCTAATATTCATGTGGAAATTAGGAATCCATCATCATGAAGAGGATCCAGCTTTTCTGTTATAACACCACTGGATACAGGTGCTCCAATTTTGAGTTTTGTAAGCAAGCTAAGAAGAAGTTAAGAAGAGCAGTCTGCCACTACTGCAGAGCTGCTTACATTTTGGGGCCTCAGTATCCAGAGTACAAACAAGACAAAGACACAGAAACAGCTCTTTCAGATAATTTTGCCATTTCTACAGAAAAGAAAAAAGAAGAAACCATGTTCATTCTTCGTATGTTGGGTCTCCCTTATAATGGCAAACGTTCATCAGTCCTTTTCAACTTCCAGCAAACTATGGAACACAGTGGATATGCTAGAATAGCGTAGATCTTTGCAGTCAAGGCTGGGGAAACCACAAAGAGCCATGCAAAACTTCCATTCAGCTGTGACAGCTGAATCCTCAGCCACTCAGTCATCTCTGTCATGGAGGTCATGGCCACCACAGATGTGCCAGGAGATCTGTATTACTGAGAGAGTTATACAGGGTTGTGTAGCTCTAGGAAGGGTAAAACACTCTGTGCATTCAACTTGGCCCAGACAAAGGCACTGGTGTCAGAAGGAGCTTTTGCACTTGTGGCACCAATAATTTCTCAGATAATTAGTCATACGAACCCTCTGATTGCTTAATGAAACAAATACAGCATGAAAACAAGGCCCACCTTCTATTCATTCAGTGGCAGACTTGTTAGCACAAAATGTATTTGTCATCTCTAGGGCACTGGTTATGGCATCTCATTGACCATGGCTGTGATCCCAGACCACGATGAATTGGAAGCATATTCCAATAAACTTAATGCAACAAATGCAAAACTGGTGGAAGAGACAAGGCAGTTTGCCGTAATTTCCAGTAAAAAAATGTTATAGACTTTGATAAAGATTCATCAAGTATGAAAAGGAAGAAATCAGCCAGTTTTCTTTGCATCAAAAACCACTACAGTTATTTTGCACAGACTGGTTATTTCATTTTCTGTTGGCTATTTTCTATTCACTTCCTTTTGAAAGTAACAGTGTTGCATAGTAGTGTTTCTAGCTGTTTCATGGGATTAGTAATCAGAAATGGATCTTGATAGAGATGTTTAAAACTGCAGTATGCGTAGTCAATAAAACAGGGGTAGTCTTAAAAGAGGTGAAGGCAGAACTTCCACAGCAGCTGAACAGGTACCAGATTTCCCATTTCTGAAGCAAAAATGGATGAGATTTTCTCATACAAGTCAATGTAAAAGTATTTATTTACCTTTTTTTTAGAAATAACTTTTCAAGTTCAAAACTAGAACTCAGACAATTACAGACATAATGGTAAGCATGGAATTAAGCAGTGAAGCTAGTCCTTAATGATCCCAGGAAAAACAGGAGAGAGACTTAGACAGAAACTCTTATGGTCATTTACATTTTTAATACTTTAGAAATATCACTGTCAATCTGTTCTTATGTAGTGCAAAATAATAAATACGTTGTTAGTCATTAAAATGAATATAACCCGTTCAGATCAGGTATGCCACAGAATGCAACTACTTCAGTTAGACTTGGTTAGATAGAAATTTTTTAGAATTTCCTAGTCTCTTCTGCAAAAATTTCTAAGACTTCTCTCCATTTTTCCTTTTTTTCATTGTTCCTGTTGAATTTTTCTGTGTGTTTGCACAAAGTCATAATATGTCTGTATAAAATTTAAGTATTGCTGCCCATAAAGGGAACAAGGAATCCTGTATTCAAAGCTGGGTCTTCTTTTTTTCTCTGAAACAAACTTACCAAGCATCCAACTAATTTAATCATACTTAGTTCTCTCTTTCTTGCTATTATACCCGAACATGCAACTCACGAAAAATTTTTAGATGTTGAGTTTCCAGGGTGAAGGAAAAGTGGATGCTTTTCTCCATTTTAATGTTTCCAAATGGATCCCCAAATGCAGATAACCTGCTGCTCAGAAGAAAATGATACCCCATGTCCCAGAACAGCAAAATAAATAAAATTCTTCTGTCTGAAGACTATATCCTAAACCTCTCCCATTCAACAACTTCCTCATCATCATTTTACAGTGGGACTGGGACCATTTTGTCTGAAATGCCTTTTGTCTGTGACTAAGAGCTGGTTCTGGATTTACATCTAGCAGATTAATCCACAGGGTGCTGTCCCTATGGGTGTGCTGTCCTTACACGGGATTTGCTGTTTCAGAGCCTGCTACAGGCACATGCAGAAAAAGGGACAATCTGTGTAGGGAAGCTGAAAACTCAGGGTTGTGGTGCATTGTCTAAAAGGCAGCAGTGAGGCTGAAGGCCCTATGATGACTCTCAGCCCCTGCTCTGAAAAATCAAGAAATCAGACAGTGCTTGGCTCTCCCAATCTCAGTCTATGTCCTGGACACAGCCCTGCTCTGCCCCACAGTGAGCTGGCAAAATTCAGTTTTACCTTCTCTGCTAAGAAGTCTTACAGTGGCTTTGTTTTAATGTAACACAGAATTTGTGTACAAGAGCACAGGAGATTTAGGAGGATCCATATGCTCTCTCTTAACTATGCTGATGTAGAATGAAATACTAAATATCTTTATCTGTCTTTAGGTAGCATCACTTCTACCAGCTGAAAAACTCAGGGTTTCTGAGCTACAGAAAAAGAGCAGCAAGAAGTATGTTTAGTTATTGAGTAAGAGTTCTCAAATTTGTTAGTAAAAAAAAAAAAAGTGAGAATAGAAAACAAAAGAAGATAAAATCATTATTAGAGAGCCCATTGTTTGAAAGGCTAATATTCCAGAAAGAAAGTGTTTCTTCTTGCTATCTCTTGGGATTTTAAACATTAATCTTGCATCATATTTTTCTTATGGAGCAAGTTGCTGAGGTCAATGCAACATTTTTTTCATAAAGCATTTTTTAAGGAAGTAGGTAAAGAAGGTGCATTAATGAATATACATGAAGTTTAGGAATTTTCAGCTAACACCTTTACAGCCTGAAAAGAAATCATTCTGTGAATAGGATTTTCTTTTCTCAGGGAATCCAAGTCTGCAGATTACAAGTCAAAATGAAGGTAGAGCATTTATTTTTTATTGTTTGAAAATGAAGCATTACTATCTGTGTTTGGGGAACCACTTAGAAAGTGTCCACTAGAGGGAATAATGGAAAACACTTTTTCTTTGAGCTCTTTTGACCAAAGCAGGCTCCAAAGACATCTTATCTTCCCTGACTTCCTATGCAAATTTTATTCACACAGGAAGTGCAGTCACATGTCAAATTAGTTTTACCACTGAAAGATGCATATAGAACAATTCTATTTCAGTTTGTATTTCCTTTTTCCTTCCGTGACATAGTTAGTGAGTACTTCTGGGGCACAGTCATTTTGGGGGTATTCCCAGCTGATGTCAGTGTAGTCACATCGTAAATGCTACCATTTTTCTGTTTCAGGGCATTTCTTCCTCTAACAGCAAAAGCCACATAAATTTATTTGTCATGAACTGTGAAACGTTAGTTTCATTTTCACCTTGTAATCAAAGAATCACAGTAACTGTGATCTGAAGTGATGTGCCCTTTTTTATTAAAAAAATTTGGGCAAATTGCTGTAGTAATAAGCAGAGGCTAAAAAGGAATTGCAGTGTATCTCACTGCAATGATACAAAGACTGCAAAAACCCCCAGCTTCTAAAGGACACCCTTTAGTGAGGTGTTTTTAAAGTGATGGTCTCTATGTTTGCGCTGTCTGCTGGTTTTCAGCAAGATGCCACTTTGTTTTCCACTGTACAGCCTGGATAGTATGAGTCACAGTGGAGAAGATTAAATTAGTTTATTTACATTTTTATGCACTTCTTGCTGTGCCTTACTTTAAAACATTCATGCATCAATAAGCAACATGCTACCATGACTTTCAAAGTGCAGAGCATGCACTTTGCATGTGTTCCAGTTCAGAGACATTTTCTTTTCACATTAGCAGGTACTTAAAAAAATGAAAAGAGTGTTCTATTCTCTTATTGAACCAGATGTTGCTGTAACTTCTCATGGCTTCATGAACAAGCATTCAGGATTTCACTATAAAGGCTCTAATTATTCCATCTGCACTTACACTTACATAACCTTAATTTGTAATTAAAATCTATTTCTGTCCTAATTGTGGACTTGATTTTCTTAACTGGTGATATCAATGCAAAGGCCATTTTTTGCACTCATAGCCACATGGTGTTAAAGTTATACATGCATACATGACTAAGCACTCATAACCACCAACCAGAAGCAGCTTGGTTTTCCTTCTTGTAACTTCAAAACAAAAAAGAAAATCTCCCTGTGAATCCTTTTCCTATATTCTGATAATATATCTGCAATTGCTGTCTTCCAAGTTTCATTGAACACCATATTAATGTGGCTTTAATGTACATTTAGCAAAAAAACAATTCATGGTGAGAAGAAAAGTATACCTCATAATTCCAGCTGTATTTTCTCTGTACCCTCAAAAAGGTAGAGTATAATTTTGAAAACAACTGTTTAGAGCACAGATTAATCAGTTAATCATACTCATCCAAAAGTTTAATCATTTCAGTTCATCCACTGCTGACAAAGTCACATTTTAGATGGCTGAACACCTGAACACAGAACGTGTCACTTAGACAGCGCACTTCTGTTTCCTTGGTGACAGAATTGACTAAAAAGGGCTTAATGTCATGAAGTACCTTGAAGGACTGTCAAGTGTCTCATGATAATTGTAATAATTCATGTGATGTAGAGCTGGGACAAGAGGTCTTCTGAAAGAACATAGGACTGCCAGACCTTCCTGTTGTTGTGCAGATCTACACAGCCATAGATGGTTCTTCAACTTGTCCTTTGGCCCACAGCAAAGTTTGACACCCATTTGGTCTTTTCGCATTTGCAAGGTTTATTTGTGCAGAGACAGCTGGTACGAGAACATTGCTTTCCAAAATTCCCCTGATTTTGTAATAGCTGCAGTACTTCAGTCAGCCTGTATGTCAGTACAGGCATTAGTTAGAACGAAAAAAAGGATCAGAAAGTAGCAAACTTTCTGGAATAGCCTTTGTAGGACAATATATGGGCACAGTGGGAAAGGAAACCCTTGTCTCTTTTTTCCTCTTATCAGCTCTATAATGAGAACATTTCTTGAATTTCCTTCTAGATTTCTCCATCATCTCCTAGAGAAGTTATACAGCTGTGCTACCCTGCTTTTGATCACACTGGCACTTAGTAGGCAAAGGCATTGTTCTTGCAGAAGAAGAGCACTGGCCTTCAGCCTGCAAATGCAAGTCTAGCAGCCAGCCTGCCACTCCTATGTTATTATGCTTCTGCCAGGTGGTCTTTTTTATTGGTAAAAGTCCAGGTGTTATTAAAGGGTAAATGAGGCTTTCTAAAATGTAGGAGAAGACAGGTATTAAAATGCAAAATGTCTCAGGTGAAGTAAGAGCTCTGCCTCTCTAAAGAGGTGAATGGAAAAGGTGTGTCCCACCTTGATACCTTGGTACCTCCATATATTTGAGTCTGTATCTGTAATCAAGGACCTTGGACTTGTTTCCCTTCTGGTTTCTGCGTTTCATGTGGTAAGGAGAATACAGGCATGACCATCGATGCACTCGATGGTCCACAGCAGCTGGAAGTGCAATTCTCTTGAGCCAATTTCCATCTCAACCATTATTAGTCACTAATTAGTGGTTATTAATACTCAGCAGTGTTGAGTAAACCACACTAGCACTAGCAGTCGACTTTCCAAGGCAAAGTGATGAGCCAAGAGCATGCACTTATTCGGGTTGCCCAGCTGTGGAAAGCAGTAACAAACTGTGTCTGAAGGAGCTACTTCCCTTCATTGCTCATCTTAGCACTTAAGAATCAGTGTGAGCTTTTAATATGTAAGCTTTTCAGCTTTTGTTCATAGACTCAGATCTTAAAGAGTGTGATCTCCTCATTCTGCCTCCAGGGAGCTGGCTATACTGGTTGAAATAATGCCTGTCCTTCTGAAATGAGGATGTGGCTGTGCTGTGTACCTGGGGACCACAGCATGTGGCTGCCTGGTCCTGTGTCCAGCCACGTGTCTGAGTGGGCAGTGGATGGCCAGGTCATGTGGGGGAGCCCAGATCCCCCTTGCTCTCCAGTCATGCCTTCAGACAAAGGCTGATAGGGTGCCCTTTTTAAGAAAGGGTTGACTGATGTAACCAATGACAAATGCAACACAGTTTGGATTCCAAAGTGAGATGCTTTAGGCAGCAGCTACAAAACAGTAAACCATACATGTTTCTTGTGTCCTAAGACGAAAAAAACCCACCTTCCCACAAAATTTTTTTCACTGAAGGGATCTTGAGATCATTGATGAAAAGGCTAATAGTTTCCCGCTTGTTTCTAAACAACATCCAGCTGCTCAGGCTGCTGGAACACCCATGAGCCATGTGAAATAGCTTTGAGATGATAGAGGCATCTAACTACACCTCCTGCAAGGACAGACAGAATATGCCAGAGCCGTGACCGTTCTGTGTGGCTGGATGGCACATAAAGGAGTAATCCTGAAAGTTTTTGACTCACAGGAGCTGTAGTGTGAGCATCTTTTTGAAGCTGTGCTGCTGAAACATTTTATTCTGTTGCAATGCTGTGTGCTGGCCTGTGGTGTCTGGCCCCTGTTTACAACAGAGCATGACCTGTGACTCAGCTCTGGAAAATCTATTTTTAGAGAAAAACAGAGAGGGATTTAGTAGCAAATTCTTCTTAAATGAAAAGGCTTTTATTTCAAGCAGCCCAGTTCTGCACCACCAAAGAAAAAATCTAGAAGATATATGACATGAACCACTGCCTTATTCAACCTTACAAAGGCTTCCAGGGAAACCTAAAGTAAACAGCAGGTGTCTATTTCATAAATAAAACAAACATGTTAGCAAAACCCTCCAGCTACTCTGGCACATTGCTGTATATGCAGCCACTAAGAACCTTCTTCAAATACAAAAATGCATAGCTTTGACCCAAACACCAGAATAATGATGCAAATGAACAGAGCTTCTTTTAGTCAGAATCCTGACTAAAGAAGAATCCTCAAGAAACTGGATTTTTTTCTGTCTTCTTTTTCTTCTCTTATTTTTTTTGTTTTTGTTTTGTTTTGGCAATCTGCATGTTTGAAACCCCTATTACAGTATGCCTTTGCTTCCTAACAATTCTTTTTTTCAGATTGAAGTTGTTTATGAATATATATATGAATATGTATCTTATGACTGTATAAATGAATATATATATGAATACATATTTCATATGTGCATGAAAATACTGCAATATTGAAGAATACTGTTGAGAGTTTACAAAATTGTATTTGGAACATGTACTTTTGAGAAGACTGGGGAAAAAAAGAAAGAAACAATGCCAAAAAAAGATATTAATTTGCTGATGGATCTTTGCCCTAAAGCTGTGTTGTTTCCATACCCAGAGATAAAGGAAACTGCCCAGAAGCTAGAAGTACAATATGAAATTTTTGATAACACCAGAAAATTTTCAGCTTCTCCTTCAAAAGTTTGCTCTGCTTCTCCAGTAATTATAACGTTTCAGAGGAGGGAAACAAACAGAGTTAAAAATAGAGTGAAAATCTCAGTGGGGGAAAAAAGATAATTTTATCACTCTTTCTTCAACAGCTCTGTAGTACTTTCATCAAGTTCTTTGTAATATCAGCCAACATTCTGACTTTATTTTTAGACTGGACTTACACAAGCTACAAAGTCTAAGGCAAAAATGAGTACGTAGGAAATGAGTTTAGTTTCCCATTCCTTCAACATTGCTGTGGGTGGCTATGTATGCACTTGGGTCCACATTTTTCTCTTCTGTGAATCCTTCCTCACAGCCACATTTATGGTGGCAGCAACCAGTGCAGTGCCAGTGTAGGATGGGAATTAGATTGTTTCTTGAGGTGCCTCTTAGTCTTGTTTTTCTGGATTTGTATGATTTTTATGGTTCTGCACCACTTTGCCTCATAGGATGGTGGCCAGGACTAATGAAACTTGTTCCTTGCCTTCTTTCAGGCAGATAGGAGTGAAGAACGGAGTTCCCCTGACCCAGCCTGTGTTGCAAATGAATCAGAGCGTCACCCCAGACAGCTTGTGCTAAGTCCCCTGCTATTGAATCAGTCTTGCATCTGGCAAAATTGAAGGTTTGTTTGGCTACATCACACGATAGAAATGATGGCTTGTTGGATATCTTCCTGGCAAATTGTTCCACCCAAGTAGGTCAGCAAATCCAACTGCTGCAGTGTGTCCAGAAAAAAAAGCAAGCCTTGGCTGTCTTCTGATATGGGAGCAGGCAGCCAGGAAGCCCCTTTTCATCCATTAGCTCCTTCTGCTTTGCTCATCTTAGGGATATGCTTTAAATTTCAAACTGTTTCTTGTCAAGCAGCACTGCTTGATGGAGGTTTTTATGTAACATCTTACACATTTTCTTTCTCAGTATGCATGCTAGGAGTTAAGCTTTAATAAATATGTTTTCTTGGGACAGGCATAGTCTACTTCTGCCATCAGAATCACATCCACTTACTTTTCCAAGGTGTCCTCCACTGTGAACTTTCACAGTTGCATCTTCTGCATTCATCTCTCTCATTATCATTTTCTTTTGAATTTAAGTCTTATTAGAGGGTGCTAACAACAGAATATTATAATTAAGGTGCAGATTGCTACAGGAGAAAGTGAAGCCAAACGTTTTTAAAATATTCTGTCTGCCACTCCAAGCCATTAAAACCAGCTTAGAATAAAAACAAATTTAACTGATTAGCACATGGCAGCTACTTTACCTTTTTTCATGCCTAGATATATTTGATCATGTTAGACCTATCTCCAGGTGGGATGTTTTTGTCCAAGTAGCACACAAAGGCCAGGATGGTTCAATAACACTGAGAGGGAATGATTATTATCCCATCCAGTCTGTGTCTGAGGTGGAGCCCTGTGTCCTTGTAAAGGGGAAATCAGCTTCACCCACACCTGAGGTCTGGGGCTGTGGGTATAAAGAATGTGGAATGCCTGCTGAAGTGACATTTCCAGCCCTCTGTGTTAAAGCACAGGGTTGCTCAGTGACTACTCTGTGGTTTGTATTTTGGTCTACAGTGAGTCTGGAGCCTCTCTGCTGGCGTTGCCCATGATATTTGAAACACCTCAAAAGGATGATTGGAATTTCATGGCTCCTTCTCTTGGCTAACATCTCCTGTCTTCTCATGTGGAGTTTGCTGGAATCAAGGGTTCACACTCCCTGCCAAAGCAGGTGATTTCTGCTTTCCTTCTCCAGTATGAAAAAAAGGATGTTAGGATGCCTAGAATAACTTAGAAGATTTGTGCAGAGTAGAAGCTTCAGCTCTTTCTAAAATGTGTACATTAACCTCCTCATTGCAAACAGCTTCTCATTAGTTAAAATCTTCCACAGCTACTCTTCCAGGCCTACAGTAGGACTGTAAATACCCTGCTGAAGAGATTAGCAGCTAACTTCTAACCAGGCATATTTCATTGGCAGGGAAGGCAGATGTGTGCATGTCTAGCTCTGAGCCCACCGCCTGTCACAGGCAATCACTGGTGAGTGTTAAGTCTTTTCTGTCTCCTACCTAAATAATGCATGGCCACATTTTTTCTGTTGTTTGTTTCCAGTCTATTCATGGCTGTAGAATGCTTCAGACCACGCATATGATATTGTGGTGTTTTTCTTCTACCTCTCTTGTATGTTTGAAGCAAACAGAGTCATATTACTGCCATCACCCCAGAGCACCTCAGGAGCCTTATGAATATGAGTCAGATTCCTTCATGCTGCTATTTGACAGGATCAAATTTTTGCAGCAACTCAGCAGAAAAACACCAACTGTGCTGGTTCAGCTGGACTGCTCAGTGTGTTGGGAAGGCAGAGCCAAGGTTTCACTGTGATCTTACACAGCTGCTTCTCTGGGGAATACAAATGATAAGCAGGCTTTAATTTTCAGATTGTGCATTTATTTTCAGATCCGTTAAAACAGACTGTAGGAACTCAAGGGTTTAAATGTGATGTGGGAAATAGTCGTGTTGTATCTAATTAGTTAATTATGTGCATGGTCTGACTGTGTGCTGTTGGTGGGACAATGACACTGCTAATAAACAATAAAATATTAATTTAACTGGGAAGACCTGAAGTGAGAGGGTTGTGATATAACCTGACAGAGTCATGAAGTGGTAAAATGACAGTTTTTCTGATGGAAACTAAATTATCAATACTGTATTAATTCCTTTTCATTATGAGCTTTTAAACCAGATTTTAAGTGCATGACCATAACTAAGTTCATTCAACCTACTCAGGCTTGAATGTCTGACATTTCCAGACTTGAAATTTTCAGTATGTGTCCAGTTCTTTTGTTTTAGCTCAGTTTCAGTGTTTCTGTTGTCAACAGTTTAATCATCAGCCTGACTGTGGATTAAATCAATCCAGGTCTAAATTAAATGGTGTTACTCATACTGTTTGAGACAAGCTGGCCTAGTGATTACTACAGTGAGAAATGAAAATAATTTTCTTCTGTGTGATAATTCACTGGCATTATGTTCCACACTGGTAGGAAAGATCAATGCTAAGAATGGGGAGTCAAAAAATCAACATTTTTTCTTGGAAACTGACTTTCCACAAAAAGATTTTACTGTTGGCAAGATATTGTCTGCTGAAAGCTTTATGTTTTATAATTCAAATACAAAAAGCCAAAGGAACAAAGCCAGATTTCAACACATAAAACCTGGGCAAATTTTTTCATTCTCTAGTTTCAATGGAATAAAGAACTTCAAGAAATGATGACTAAATTCAAACATTCATACAAGATATAATTCCCTTGACATGCCCCACTACTCCTATCATGTAATGGATGCTTTAACTAGCCCTGCTTTTGCAGAACTTTTTCGGCAAGAAGAGGAAAAGAATAAAAACCAAAAGGAATATCAGCTTTCCTTCCAGATATATAATAGTTACATACAGTAATTTGTAAATATTTTATTTAGTGCCCATTTTATGTAAATTTTTAGCTCCTATTTTCTCCATCTGAAGAGAAAAAGTTAATAATCCAGAGGCACCAGAGATTTTGGACAAAGGTTTTCCTAAGACACATGCTTGCTTTCAGTAGAACACTAAAGTCTGTCTATGTGACATGTACCTCGTCTCCACAATATGTAAAACTCTGAAGTTGTGTAAAATTGGGTTTTGGAGAACAGGAATAAAGGTATAGAAGCTTTAATACTTGCAGTTTTAAGTAATTTTTCTGGGGTGTATCTTTTAGAGATCACTCTCTGGGAAAGCCTACTGTGCATACATCTGTAAAATCTGGCAAGAGTTGATAACCTCTCCTTACCTACCCTTAGAATGTCTCTAAATATTAATTTAATATTTAGATTGATAGGATTGTTTTCACCCTCAGTAGCGTGAATCCCAATCAATGATGTACAGAGCTCTCTGCTTTCCAACCTCCCAGCAGCAGGGGAAAAATTTTGGCTTTGTCCAGGTGTTGCCTCCATCAGGCAGAAAAAGTAGAGCTGTGTGCCCTGTGCTGAGGAAGAGCTGTGCCAGCTAACTCCTGGTGAGGCAACAGAGGATGGGTAATCTAAGTTTTATTCATAATGTTAGACACCTCTGAGTGTAAAATATGGTTCAGTTGAAAAATGAGTACTCTGGAAAGGCTCATTTGGCAAGGTGAACAATGGAGCAGCAATTGTTCCAAAAATTGTCCCTGGTTGCACCTTGCTTTAGTGTTGTCTGGATGCTCCTTGGGGAATCAAGAAAGGGCCAAATAATACCTTTTTTATTTTTCAGAATGAGAGCTACCCAATTGAAGGAATTCTCAGCATCAGGGCAGCGACCAGCTAATTAATTTGTATAATAACCTTTGCTCAATGTGTGCAAGTGAAGATGCTTCTTGTACACGGCCTAGGTGGTCATCTCACACTCACTGTGCTTGGCTTGTTCATCGCCACAACCACACACTCATCTTTAAAAAATGAGAAATTCACCAGAGCAACATAGAGGTTTTTCCACCATCACAGGGCCTTCTGCTTTTTGTGGTTGATATTCCCCCTTCTAGTTAGACAGTAGGAGTGGGGGAGTAAATACAATGAAGCCCTGGATACAGGTTAGCCCAGAGAAAAAACAAGAATGAAAAGTGCAAAATCTGAAGGTGTAGGAGTCACGGCTCTTCTCTGTTTAAAGAAGATTGATTTTCTTCACAAAGGTTATTCCAACAGCAGTACAGCTGGCCCTGATGCACAAGCCTGGACTGCCAGACTTGTGGGCTGTCAGAGAGCAGTGCTGGAGCTCCTGACCTGAGGCTTGTTTCAGGATTAAGTGTTTGAAAATGGGACACTGTGTGAGAGTGCTGCAGATGCAGGAATTGAGGGTAGAAAATGGGTAGGGTGGAGTCAGAGGAATGAAAAACCTCATTAGTCCTTGTCCATGAGCTGCACTAATGAAGCTGGTTCTTGCTTAAGCCTCTCCAAAGACACCACAATGCAGGCCTCTTAATATTTAGATATCTTTCTGCATAAGTAATAGTGAGACAAAGCTTCGAAAGAGGCACACTGTTTTGCTTAAAACTAGAAAGTGATGATTAGAGGCTCGGGATTAGATGCTTCCTCCTTTTGTAGATTCCTCTCCTGTTGTTTACCCTGCAGCAAGGGGGTTGAGTGGGAAGGAAAGTACACACAAATTAGGTGTAAGACAATCAGTGCAGTGAGCTGGGAGCCTACATCCTGTTTTTTAAAGCATCTAGACATTTGGGAATTTGCATATGGACTCAACATTTCTGAAGATTTTGTACTCTGTCTGCCAGTAGTATGGTTTGGGAACCTACTTAGCTAGATTAAATACAGATTCCTTGACTGAGCATTTATGTATTTTTTTTCTCTCATTCTCTTCTCCCCCCAGCCCCATTAAAAATGAGAGTAGAGTTCACAATATCAACTTTGGTTGCAGTGTGAATCATATTTAAACTCAGGAAATAAATTAAGATAGTCGCTCTCAGATGTTTTGATAAGGCTTCCCATGCTGAATGACTAGAGACAATAAAATCCAATTGCTTCACTTTAATGGCTATCCTTTTTTAAACCTCACCTAGCAGTGTTTGGGGACTACTCTTTCATTATGTTTGATTAGGCATGAGCACAGTCACAGCAAAACTTATTTTAAAGAAAATGCTGAACTCTGATTATGACTGGTTTGAGTGACACTGATGAATAACATTCATACAGCATGGCTCTGCCTGGCCTGATATTAGCATAAGAACATTAGGCAAAACCCTGTTAGAATGCTAACATACATTTAAAAGCTACTAAGTTGAACCTCTTATGTACATACAAATACATCCACTTTACATCATCCTCTGTAGCTACTGCTACATTCACCATGGTAATTTGTTCATTTATACCTGTTTTCTGCAGCTTCAAGCCATAATTTTTGCAAGGTATTGTAGCTACTATGTGAAGATGTCAGGAAGTGGGATCTGCTTGCCTGGAAGACACTGCTTGGTTTGGAACAGGCTGTACTCAGTGTTCTCCTCTGAATAAATGGACATCAGCACTCTTGTTAAGTCTTTTGTCAGACTTTAGATGACTAACCCTTCTTCACAGCCAGGCACTGCATCAGAAGGACCCTCCACCCACTATTTCACATTGTTGCTGAATGGGTTCATGTCCAAAGAATGGAAATTGGGTGACTCTTGGAGTAAAGTGAGGAAAGCTGGTATGATTCATGAAGCTGGTATGATTCATGATTCAGATTTCCCCAGTCTGGAGAGAAATTCAGTTGGACTCAGATCCACTACATGAGTCAAAGAGAGTCGTGTCCAAAATGTTATTTCTCAACTGAATTTACTGCTTATGGGGAAAAAGTACACCTTAAGCTCTAGAGGCTGCATAAGCAATGCAAACACCCTTGCGTGAGAAAAACAGATTTCTGTTTTCCATCTGTCTGCACTTTTCTCCCTGGTATACCTAGACAATGGATGTAAACATGAGATATTAAACATGTTCACCCATTCTGTTAATTACTTGGTTGCTGACATAAAAAACCTCCCCCTTACTTCTCCATGGTTCCATTATGATCTGCTCAAAAAAAAAAACGGGTTGGACTGTTGACAAGACTTTGTTGAAATTACATTTTCAATGCACCAGAATTTTTCACCCCAGTCTTGTAGATGAAGATATTCCTCAGTCATGGTTCTCATGAGTGTGTCTGGTTTTGTAGTTTTTTATTCTGCATCTGTGCAGCTCCAGATGCAGTGGGTTATAGTAACCAAGCAGAGCATGAATCATGGTAGCAAGGCTCTGGTCCAAGAGGAAATGACACAAAGTTTTTGGCTTGAAGATGGAGGGAGGCATTTCTTGCCACTGTTGCTGTTGCTGTGCTCCTGTGCAGTAGCTGGCCTGACACACATATGCTCCCTATTGGCCCATTAAGGATCAAAAGAGCAAGTTCAGTTTCCTGAATAGCTCCCTGACATTTCTTCTCTTCATTTCAGCACCATTTCTGGGCTGTTTGAGTCCAGATTCAGGTGGCTGCTTGGTGTGTACCCAAGGTCAGGGCAGTACTGGGGTGATGATTCTGGCTAAGAACCACAGCTCTGATGCTGCCCTAATCTAATGCTGAGTTCCTGGTGGAGTTCACCATGTCATGAAGTGTTCAATGAATCACAGAATCACAGAATGGCCTGGGTTGAAGGGACGTGAAAGATCATCTGGCTCCAACCCCTCCTGCCATGGGCAGGGACACCTCCCACTATCCCAGGTTGCTCAAAGCCCCATCTAACCTGGCCTTGACCACTTCCAAGGATGGGGCAGCTACAGCTTCCCTGGGTAACCTGTGCCACAACCTCATCACCCTCACAGAGAAGACATTCCTCCTAATATCTGATCTGAACCTGCTCTTTCAGTTTGAAGCCATTTCCGCTTGTCCTGTCACTCCATGCTCTTGTAAAAACTCCTTCTCCATCTTCCTTCTTGTCTCCCTTCAGGGACTGGAAGGACACAATTAGGTCACCTCAAAGCCTTCTCTGTTCCACGATGAGCAATCCAAAATCTCTCAGCCTTTGCCCCTAGCAGAGGTGCTCCATCCCTCTGATCACCTTGGTGCCTCCTCTGAACTCTCTCCAACAGCACCATGTCCTTCGTGTGCTGGGGAAGTTTTTTGTAACTTACGGCAGGGAGGTCCTTCAATCTAACTAAACATGTATCACAAATA
This sequence comes from Lichenostomus cassidix, assembly GCF_008360975.1. NCBI lineage: Eukaryota > Metazoa > Chordata > Aves > Passeriformes > Meliphagidae > Lichenostomus > Lichenostomus cassidix. The sequence continues at coordinate 7,483,381 of NC_139511.1, forward strand.
ATGTATTTTTTTTCCACTGCACTCATGTTCTAGGGTCCTGTTATTCAACTGCATATATGGAATTGTTACATTTGTACTGAGCTCCTCCATAGAAACCATTCGATATGGAGTTTTGAGAACTAAACACCTGGGAAAAAAAAAGAAATTATGTGCTGTAATTTTACCCAGTTACAGCAGTTAAAAGAGTGTATTTGTGATTTTAGACATATAAAGAACCTGATTCTGTATATGGAAAATCACAATCTATTATGATATGTCATAGCATAATCAGTTTTTGTCTTGTAATTGTTACCTATGTAAATATTTTAGTACCAATATTCTAAAGAGTTTAGAAATATGGCTGACCTCAGGCAGAAATAAGAGTTATTCTTATCTTTTGGAAAAAAAAAAAAGATAGTATTAGTATCATCTGCTATAATAAACTTGGGTTGTTGCTGCATTTCAAGAGCTGCTGCTGGGATTCCCAAGCCAGGCAAGAACACTACAAGGAAAAGACATAGCTAATACTACAGCTGCCCTCTGACCTGATGCACTTTTCTCCATCCACTTCCCTCAGAGCATGACTCCTGGATGGCATACCACAGGAAAAAAAGAAGTGAGAAGATTTAGTTTACATTGCCATTTACCACTCCAGTGTCACACACAGAAAACAGGAACACGAAGAGAAGTAATGCTCAAGAGCTGTCACATGTGGATAGGAAGGTAGTGCTGTGAAATAGCTTTTCTTCTGGTGGCATAAAGCACTATAGTCGGCTCAGACTTGTGGAGTAGTTTAGGGACCATCTCACCATTGTTCACTTGTTGACACTTTACTGTCATATTGCGGTGGAGAATGGTAATTTGTTTCTTATAACATAATAATGTCTCCTATGAAGGCAGGCTGAGAGAGCTGCGGCTCCTCAGCCGGGAGAAGGCTCTGAGAAGAACTTAGAGCCCCTTGAAGGACATGAAGTTAGTCTACATGAAGGCTGGAAGTTTAGATTAGTTATTAGGAAGTAATTCTTTAAGGATGTTCAGGCGCTGGAACATATTGCCCAGGGAGATCATGACCTCCCCATCTCTGGAGGTGCTCAAAGCCAGGTTGGAGGGAACTCTGAGTAACTTGTTCTAGTGGAAGGTGTCCCCACCCTCAAAGATGATCTTTAAGGTCCCTTCAACCCAAACCATTCTATGACTCATAAATTTTTCTCTGCAGGAAAGAGCTCTCAACCTTCACACAACTCATAGAGCACAAAAATAAGTAGATGTATGTACTTCCCACCTGATATTTGTGCAATATTTTGATAGGAGGTTTCTAAAAAGCTTTTGTCAGAATAGGAGGTCAACTTCCAGAGCTATCTGCCAGCACCTTTAATGCTGTTAATCACGCTGCAGATAAAGTATAGCACTTATCCACTGTACAAATAATTGTTCTGAATAACTGCAGTTACTCTCACCCTGCTGGTCCTCTTTTGTGGATCACCAATGGCTTCAAATCAATGCAAAATAAATAATCTATGAAAGGAAAATGCTTGACATGTTATTTAAAGACCCTGAGAGCAGCTGCTGTGCGGGTTCATTATGGACGGCCCAGTCCTGGTTCCATGTAAGGGCAAAAATTCCAGTAAATATCATGGAACACTAAAAAAGTCAATTTGACTGAAAAAGACTGTTCTAATGGAGAGGCACCAGAGGTAAGAAAGAGGAACTATGGATTTTTTGTGAACTAGTGCTATTGTGATAGCTGGAAGCAAAAGAGAGGAGAAAAAAGGGGAAAGAAAAAAAGGGGGAAAGAAAGAATTGGTAAATGAGAGAATTAAAGGATTCAAACCCTAGGCTTGTCCAGGGACTTTGTTGAAGAAAGATAGAGGAGGATTGGAAAAAATATGCTGGAGAGAATCAGTATCTTTTGAAAAGTGAGTTCCAACACCGTAAATAGAGGAACCCTGACAAACACTAAAAAGGAAATTGAAAATGCATCATAGAGAACATTTGGTAGTGGTTTTCCACTAACAGCTGTACAGGTCACATTCTGGCACATCATTAACTTCCCATTAAGCTTTCCCAGTTTTTCCTATCAAGCTTTACATACATAAGAATGTTCTGAGAACTTTGCTCTAAACCATACATTCCCTAAATTATGAGCTTTTTGTGTCCTGATGTTAAAACTTGAATGGCTTCTCATTTCAAGTTGAGCAGCATCAGTGAGGCTGCTTCACCTCTGTTTTCAAAGAGTGTCAACAGGAATGGAAGCACTATTTATCTGGCACTGTTCTTTGACAGATGAAACTCCTTTGTATGATTTTTTGGGGGTTTATGTTGCTCTTGGAAACAGCACCAGGAGCAGCACCGACCTGCAGCTCCTGGTAAGGAGGCACACCAGAGACTGGGTGTTCATGTCTAAGTACAGTTCCCATCAACTTAAACAATCTTTTAAAATGGGTGTGTGGTGAGACCAGAGGAGGTGAGAGCCTTGGGTGTCAAGTCTGGATCCACAAGGAAATGCATTTAAGGATCAAGTATTCATGGTTTCTAGCCAGAGGAATCAGGGGTCCTGCAGGCATGGCATTCAGATAGAATAGATATGCACCAGTAGTTCCTCAAGGAAAGCTTGTTTTCTCAGCAATTTCATTTCTGTCTGCTTTCTGAGCTTGGTAGTTTGTCTTACACTGGCTGCTGAGTGGTGACCATGTATTACCAATCTTTGGTCCCCCATGTGTGACAGAAGAGTACAGAAAATTACCCATTGTAATTTCATAAGTTAAGTAGCACATTTTCACTAGCACAGGCAAAAGGGCTATTTTGATCATATTAATGAAGTGACCTTCTCCATTCTTTAACACACCAATCTGAAAATAGTACAAGTTGTTTCAGAGTTGCACAGCAAGACTCACTGAACGCAAGTGTTCATTACTGCCCAAATACACACAGGGGCCACAGTTTATTTGAGCAAGCTTAGCAGCAGAGCAAGGGAACAAATTTATTACTGAAGAAGTTACATCTTCTGAAAAGGTACATTGTAAGTGAATTTATTTTAAGGATAAAATGCAGATAACCCCCTTCCCCAACATACCAGCTTCTCTGCTCATGGGTGACATTTTTAATCCATGCTCACTTTTTTATTGTCTTCACTGTTAACCCTTGCCAATATATAAAAATCTATTTGGGCTGTTAAACTGCAGTCTCCAATCTAAATGTTTACTTGCATTTTATACTGGCTTATTGCTGTAGGTATTCATTTTGTTGTCTGCATCAAGGCTTTGTTAATCCTTACCCAGTTAGTGTAAAATAGCTATCCCCTTGCACTATTGAAGTTTAAAATGGCTTTACAATTGTGTTCAAGTGCTTGTGAGGAAAGCAACAATGGATGATTGCTTGTCTGCCCTTTTCCAAAACTTTCTGTGGCAAGACTTAGCTCAGGGCAAATTTATCAGTTGAATAATAACATCTTGAAAATGGATGTTAAATGGAGAAGCTGACAGGCCATGAACTGCACAGTCTGACTCAAACTGTCTGTAATTTCATATATTTGCTCAGTGTGTAGGGTGTCTTGTTCTCTTTTCTCCCTAACCCAAAATGACAGGTCTGTTACACATATGTATGCTAAGGGCCTTAATGGATTTAGACAGCCCCTTCCTGATTTTTAAGATGCAGCCACTAGATGGTTCTTGGAAGCAGATGATGTTTGTGGGCTGAGCTCCGTTTCTCTGTCTCTCTGCTGTTAACTTTTCCATCTCTGCTACTGATTAACAATGAGGGGGTTTGAATGACACCAGGGCAGCTCCCTGCAGCTCAGCCACACTGCCATGGAGACTGGTTTCATACTCACCTGTCTGTCCCTCAGGGCTTTGAAAAGAAGGGACAGACATATGTTTATATAGTCATTAAGCCAATATTTACTTTCAGTTATTTTGCAATGTACTCACTTACAGACTTTCCTGCAGGTTAATCTCAGTGCGACCTGCCTCTCCTTGTATTCTCACAACACTCTGGTGTTCCCTCCTTGTGCGAAAGAGCCAGAGACTGAAACAGGAGATCTGAAGAGTCTGAGAAAGTGCTGTAAGCACCCATTGCTGCTGTCCATTTTCTTAGTTTGTGGTATATCCAAATGATCAATAGCAGAGACCAGTGGATAATCCCAGCTTTGCCTGATCCCACCACACCTGCAGTGTTTCCTAGCACCTCTGGGCAGGGACTGTGAGAGAATGCCCAGCTGTGTGACACAAGGTGATGCCTGGCCTGGCAGGCACACTCTGGTGCAGAGAGGTCTGAGCTCTGAAAAGCACCTGCTTCAGCACACCCCAAACCCTGCCTGCACTAGCACCTGCCAAAAAAAGGGCAGGACAGGCTCTGTGTGGCGCAGGAGGTGTAGCTGCAGGTTTATATTGAGCAGGTGTTGATGTGAGGGCTCCATATGTTACCTCACTGCTCCACAAAATGAGATGCCTTGCAGCAGTCCTCCTGCACCTGAGGTGTGTGAGCAGATGGCTTGATGGCACTGCAAGGCACTGGTGACAGCATTTGTCCTTTCCCAACCATCGAGACTGGAGCAAGGACGCATCTTGATCTACAGCACTGGTCAACCACTGAGGGTCACTGAGGGTCCTCCACTTCTGAGTCCATTAAATGTCACTGTTTTGAGCTGCTGTCCTCAGAAGTAGCTAAACTGGGAATTAATTTTGCCCCTCTTTCTAATCTTGTGAATATTTCCATAGGAAAACATTGTCACAGCACCTACAAACTGAATTATACATATTATAATTATAATTACTATAATTATAATAATATTTAAAATTGACACATTGGCTTTTCAGTCCTGCCATTCAACATTTTTGAAGTGAAAATAGATGGAAGTGAAAATAGGCATGAGTGAAAATAAATGTGCTTACAACATTTCTACAGAAGTAATTTATGTGTAATACAGAGATGAGGTAAATTACTGAAGCAATGATTAGGGCAGTGTATATAGCAAATGTGTAATAGAGGTATATGGAAAATGTGGTCTTTCGTTAGCAGAGAGATAATAGAATAAAACCTTTTTTAACCACATTTCTTGTTCAGTAGTTCTTTGCTTTCCATTTTTCATTAAGGACAATGAGACAGCTGAAAAGCACCGTGTAATAAAGATGCCAAGTCCTAAGGGTAGTAGAGGGAAGCCTTGCAGAATCTGTGGGTTTCACAGTGAAATTGCCATATCAAACATTTTTATTTGGTGCATTTGTTAAGAGTGTTTGTGAGAACTCACACTAATCAACAAGGTAACAGAATTCCAGTAAAATTTCAAAACTGTTTGGAATGGCATTTTATAAATTATTGTGCAGAAACTTGGTCATTTCAGCAAGACTTATGGAAAGTGCACTCTTGCAGTACTGACGCCACAGGAGAAAGATCGAATGGATTTGTCAGTGTGTCCTTTGGTATAATATCCTGATAAAGCTGCTCTTACTGCCTACTGTACTAACAGGAATATTTTTAGCAGGAGGCCAACACTCCCTATCATTCCCCCTCCTCATCCACCACTGTTCTGGCCATACATGCAGCACTGTGATGGAGCCCTGGAAATGGAAAAAGCTTGGAGAAATATGTGCTGTTACCCAGTTTTGGCACATAGCCATTTCACCACAGCATTATGGATGACAACAGGCTTTGGTAGGAGAATATTAGAGACAATGAAGAATTGAGAATTATGGCCACAGGACGTTCCAAATGAATTATTTTAACACCTTTTTGCCCCTCAGCTCTAGGCGTAAAATGACCTGGTTTTGTTGTCAAAGTGTCCCTTGAAATAGGCTGGACTCAAGGACAGTTAGGAGTGAGAAGAATATATTCAAATCTGGTGGGGGATGTATCAGTTTTTCTAAAGCCCTCAAAAAATAATGTGGAAAATGGTATTTTCCAAGTGCTTGTTGAAACAAGAAAATCAGATGCACACCATATGAAACCGAGAGTGAATTCTGTCATCTACATTTAAAAAAAAATTGAATGAAAAAATGCATTAGACGAAGACCACTGGTATGTGCAGCAGTCTTACAGGCTCTGCATCCTTCTGCAGGCTGCATAATTATTCTGTAGAGTAGCCAGAAATAATTTCAAAAAGTAACATTGCTGCCCATTTTTGTAGGCCTAATTTTTGTTTAAAAATGGGAATCAGGGCTGAGTTCTCACTGTTTGCTGCCATATGTAGTGAAAAGTGCTAATAGGTACACACGTCATGGATCAGTGTCCAGTTATACTATATACTGCTGAAAAGAATATCCTTGACATTTATCAGGACTTGAATATGAAGGCCCAGAGACAGTTGGACTGAGGTGATACTCACCGGAAAAAAACTTGCTGAACTTTTGGGTTGGCCTGAATGAGGCAACTGCAGACCAAAGGGGCAACACTGTGATTTGTATGATGATTTTTAGACTTGCATTTGCAAGCAAGACAACTGAGAAATATGGTAACAAGGGAGAACAGAATGGGACTGCAACAGTGCCATGTGAGAAATCTGGAAGGTCAGATAAGATCGCTCTGCAAGAGTGTCAGAGACTCACAAAGAGGAAACATTGAGACAAAACAAGATTTCAAGGAGATGGCTGGCTTTTCACAAAGATTTCTGATACCTAAATGAAGATAGGTGTAAGCTTGAGTAGGAGAACCTTGAAAGTGATGCATGCCTTGTGTGTAGGGTCTGCCTTAGCAGTGGAGATGAGAAATTGATTAATCTGATTCTGAAGCACACACCTATTTTTGGTCAGATTGATTGCTTTCTATAGTCTTTCTGTGGACCAGGACTTTCCTGACTGGCAAAGGGTTCTGCGCATTCCTGGTTCACAGGCAGAACTCTACATCAATGATGTCTAAAACACAGAGCCATGAACCCCACTCTTGTTACCTCTTGTGTATGGAAAAAGATTCTTTTATAAAATCAGCTTCTACAGGAATTTTGCACACTCATTGTAATGCACACTGCAAACAGGGAGAACAGGCAATATATGCCAGATCCATGGGAATGAGCAAGTGGGAATTTGCTCACACTAGAATACACTTAGTTCTTCACAGTCCGGCTGCTCTGCTCAGGTGTGGCCTCACCTCAAGTCCTGGGTGCAGCTTTGGGCACCATGGTATAAGAAAGACATTCAGCTGTTAGAGCGTCCAAAGGAAGCCACGAGGATGGTGAAAGGCCTCGAGGGGAAACCGTGTGAGGAGTGGCTGAGGACACTTTGTCTGTTCAGCCTGGAGGAGACTTTGGGGAGACCTCATGGGAATCTGCAACTTCCTCATGAGGGGAAGAGGAGAGGGAGGCACTGATCTTTCCTCTCTTGTGACAAGTGACAGAGCCCAAGGGAATGGCCTAAAGTTTTGCCAGAGGAGGTTTGGGGTGGTTCTTACCAAAATGTTCTTCACCCTGAGGGTGTCTGGGCACAGGAACAGGCTCCCCAGGGCAGTGCTCACAGCACCAGCCTGATAGAGTGCAAGAAATGTTTGGACAATGCTCTCAGACATTCTGTGACTCTTGGAGAGGGTCCTGTGCAGAGGCAGAAGTTGGACTCGATGATCCTGATGTGTCCCTTCCAACTCAGCTGATTCTATGATTCTACGAATAAAGAGTAGAGCATCCAGGGATCCAGATTCCCATCTGTGTTATGTGGAGCTAATCCTTCCATCTGCCATTTCTTGAGTTCAAGCTTTCTCTTGCATCTTCTCTGACAAATCGCTTTTGCTGGGTGAAGACAGAAAGAACATAGCAGCATGGCTATTTGCATACACGTTTCTCTGTGTATCATACGTGTTGTTAGTTTGTACAAATTAGTGGCTTTATTTCCTAAGGTGCTTAATAACAGCTGAATGAGAACTTTCAAGTGTCCAATTGATTTGGAAATAAGTTGCTCATTTGTGTTGCTAAGTATAATTTCAGTCCTTCTATTTTGACGTATTCACACTTTCTTTCAAATGCCACTGAAAGAGAATAGTGTGACTATGTTTAACTGACACAGCTGCTTTCCTTCTGTCCTCAGTACACAAAATAGCCCAATGCCTTCAAAATGCCCAGAAAAGGGGAGTAGACATCATGCTCATGATTCAGATATTTGGTTTCAGGTGTCAGAGTTCACACTGTTTGGGATTTTACAACAATCCCATTGAAATTATGTTAGATCATCCAAGTAGTACTTGCTAGTTCTTGTCTTACAGAAGAATTGGACTTTCATGCATTTGACTGAATTGGCATCTCACCAAGACACCTTTCATGGGTGAAATGGGACCTGAGTTCTCTCAGAGCACTTAACCCGAATTCCTTGCAAACAAACTACTTAGATTTACTTTCTTTCATAATTTACTACTTCTGGCACTCCCACAGGCTTGTGAAGTTCAAGCATGCTAGGTTAATCTCAGCCAATTTATTTTTGTCTGGTTCTGCCCTGAGCAAATGCTGACATTAGACATAACAATAACACAGTGCTGTGCCTCCAACAGAGGGTAAACACAATCTGTGTAATTCATTTATGAGGAATAATAATGGGAAGTTACCCAGTACCAGTGAAATCCAGGTCAGGACGACTTCAAGGTCCTGCAGTGCTTCAAGACTTCAGCAGATACTTGTGCACACAGTATTGATAAAGATCTATAATAAAAATTTGCATGGTAATACTATTATTTATTTTATGGTACTTCATTGCAGGAGTACACCCATAGAAAATCTTCTTTTCAAATGGCAAGTAAGAACATCAGAATCTTGACTTTTTTTGTCAAATCTTAAAAATTACTTGGCCTGTGGACTACATATGTTTGGAGCTTTAATATTTAAAAGGAAATAGTTTTAGATAGCAATATTTTTCAGCTTTCTGATACAGCAACTCTTAAGGGATGCCTCGAAGGAATTAATAAAAGAAAGTTAAGGACAGCAAAGTTATTGTCAATAGTGTTCTGTTTTTAGAAATGCCACAAATTGAAGAAAGCTTGACAGTTACAAAAAAAACCCACTTGTATATGTATCCTTACCTGGCACAAAAATGATGGAAAATAACAATGCATGAGTTATAGGTGTCTGTTATAGGCAAACATGAATTTGACCAGTGTGTTGTGTATATTCGGTGGCCAATGAATCTCCAGGCTAAACAAGCACTCATGGACAGTGTATGAAAATGTATAACACCCTGTCAGACTCGGTGATAATAGGTAGCATTATGATGACAATGAGCCCTTCAGTGCCAGGCTCAGAGAGTTAACTGCAGAAAATCTTATTCAATCCTTCCTCGGGCAAAATTCCATTTGCTCAGCAGGAGTTTGTCTGGGTAAAGAGTTTGGGATTTGACAGGCAATATTTATGAGTTATACAGCAAAACTAGCTGAAATAGCAATCTTTGCAGCCCTTGCTAATGGATTAATAATTTTCTTTTTCAAGCACCTGGAGGATTTTCTTCAATCCCTCCAACTCAATACCAGTTTTACAATTATGTTCGCTAATAAATGATGGAGATTTCTTTCATTCTGCCATCTCAACCAGGTGCCTAAATGAGCTCTGCAGGAGAGTTCACACAAGTTACAACAGGAGCTGGAAGCACAACCACTGCTCTAGGCACAGAACAGCTGCTTACAGATGGTTTGTGGTGAAGAACCACTCCCAAAACCTGAGGAGACTCTGCATGTCCATGGCAAGGTTATTCCAGGTAGAACATTGTCCCTGTTCTTTCATGTCTCCCTCAAAACGCCCTGCCTGCTTGCCTGCCTCCTCATTAAGGATGGGAAGGGGGCACAGACACTTCATCTGCTGTTGGTGGGGCTGAGATGCCTGAATATGGGATCTGTACTAAAAACCTGTTTTAGAAATGATAGACTGAGTAGGAGATTTTCTCTTGCATCATTGTACACTGCCTACTACAAGGGACAGAAGACAGTTTCCTTCCTAGAATATGCCTCTGTGTTTTCATGAGGTTGTTTTCCTTATTAAGAGATTTAAGGATATTTTAGTCTAGGAACACTTCCACAGTTTTAATTCCAGTTTGGGGGGAAAAAAAAAAAAAGCTCTTTCTTTACCAGAAAAATCATGGTGTAATATTTTTAATACCCAACCAGCAAAGTGCTGAGTATTTTCTCCTTTTCTATGGCTACTGTGATACATTACATCTTCTGAAGACATGATTTTTTTCTCAATTAAATAATTGCTTTTCTTTGTTCTGTGTATGGACAAACTGAACCATGGTCTCATATGTAGTCTCTGGTCCAGGTATTTCATATTTGGAAGCGCATAACAACAGTATAGAAGAGAATGCCCAATGCAGTTCATTTTTGTACTGCTTTATTCTGTACAGTTATTGTTCTATAAAATGTCAGCTTTTATTTGGAACAGCTTATCATCCAGTGCAAGATATATCACTGCCCATGTGGCAATAGGAAGGGTGGTGTAGGCAGGTATCTTTTCCAACATCTGTTTGCTACGGAGCTTGGTGCTTCTGTCTGGCTTGATGAAGGGACTGGGTGATCTTATCTGACTATTACGAATTGTATCAGCTTCCTAATAAAAGATGTTATCTCTCCTATAAAACTTAGCTTTTTTGTAATAAGTATGTACAGGTATATCTTCTACATAATAGATATATCATGTATTATATAATGGATATGCATATGGATGTCTGTTATAAAATCGAGTGTAACCTTGTCTTGGCAAGCACTTTATTTTATGGACAATAGCAGGTGTTGTAACAGCAAAAACTTTCTGCATTTTTGTTCCAATCAATGGTGTTATGGCAGGAACTCATATAATTTTTATGAAACGCAGAAGAACAGGAGATAACCAAGAGTTGTGTCAAAGTTATGGCCACAACAAGGTCCACAAGGAGTCAGAGAGCACAATATAGAGGTTCACCATCAAGGATGCCACCCCTTGGAGCTGCCTCCCAGGGGGATTCACTCCCATCTGCAATACAAAAGGCTTGTTTTCCAGATATATACCTGGTAGCAACATATTTTCAAGGCTTTCCCTGCAGTATGTTCTCTGGAGGAAAGGAGTGGAGCAAAACTAAATATTAGTACTGCATGTTCTGCTGGTAATAATTTTGTGAGGAATCAATACCTTTACAGGTCTGCTTTTCCTCCAACTCCCTGGCAGCCCAGAACATAATTATCATGGTGAAAAGTTACAAGAAGTCCTGGAACAAGGGACTGCTCCATTTAGTGCATTTTACTGCTTTTATATGTACTCTTTTTTCTTCATACTTTTATCTGGATCTCTTGGGAGAAAATGAAGGGGCCTTTGTCTGGACTGTGTGGCTGTTTTACTAAGGGAGTAATTTTTACAGCCCCACACTATGAGTTCATGCTTTCTATCTGAAGGATCCTCGGGAAATTTCTCGCTTTGATCCTTTTTGAACAATTAACTTTTACTGTGATATTATCTTCATTTGACATTCCCCATCTCTTAAGCATGTCTGGGGAATTAGTGTGCTAGAGCACAGTGATTGCACCATACATTAATTTGGAAATGTGAGGAGTATCTCAGAGATGAAAGAACAGACACATGATCCCCATACTTAGATTCTGTGCCTCTGCTTTACTCACAGTGAACAGCTGCAGTGCAATGGCAGTGCAAGCACATGGTATTGCAGCCTTGCATAGCAGCCTCTGAGCTACTGAGCTTTTGGAAAGAGATTTTTCTTTTTGATCTTCTCTTTGTATCTTTCTCACCTCTGATTCAGAGGTTCTGTGCTGGGTTTGGCTGGGGTAGAGTTAGTTTTCCTCCCAGGGGCAGGTATGGGGCTGTATTTTGGATTTGTTTTGAACACTGGGCTGATAACTCAGAGATGTTTTTGTTATTGCTGACCAGGGATTGAACAGAACCAAGGTCTTTGCTGCTTTTCATATGGCCGCTCTGGGAAGGTGACTGGGGGAGGCTGGGAAAAGAGACACAGCCACGACCGGTGACCCCCACTAAATAAAGGGACATTCCAGACTATAAAATATCATGCTCAGTGTATAAAGTGAGGGGAAGAAAAAGGAAGGGGGAGATGTTTGGAGTAATGGGGTTTGTCCTGCCAAGTCACCATTAGTGTGATGGGGCCCTGCTTTCCTGGAGATAGCTGAACACCTGCCCAGCTATGGGAAGCAGGGAATTCATTACTTGTTTTGCTTTGCTCGTATATGTGAGTTTTGCTTTCCCTGTCAAACTGTCTGTTATTTCAACCCACATGTTTTGTAGCTTTTTGCCTTTCTGATTCACTTTCCTAGCCTGCTTGTGAGGGAGTGCCTCCATGGGGCTTGGCTGCTGGCTGGGGTTAAACCACACCAAAACAAATCTGAGAGGGGGAAAAAACCCATATGGTTATCACTGTAAATGTGATTTGCAGCTGTTGTGTTCGTGGACATCTGCACTAGGGCAGGACTCAGCACAGGACTTTTTACCAGCATCTGAATTCCCTGAATGCAATTATTCTTCCTGTAAAGCTGAATCAAAATTGGTCCCTAAGGCTGTATTCTGTCACACCTAGGATTCTCCTAGAAAAGATCCAATTCCCCTTGGACCTCCCAAGTCCAGCTAATGCTAAACAAAGATTTAGCAGTAATGGACAGTCTTGTTGACAATATCAGTAGTGTAATGTAGTGAAAACTGAACACCTGGGAATGAGTTAGCTAAATCAGAGCTGAAGTTTATTGCTGCCTGGGGAATTGTTTCTGCCTGGGGAATTAGCAGTACTCTGCCTCTCCTTAGGGGATAGCTGGTAGACAGCACATTTCACAATCACTGCATTTACCTGTCTTCAAGATATTTAGGCTAGCTATGCCCCCTAGTTCTGTTAAATTTACACCAAGCTGAGACCATCATAGTCCTGTCACTCCATTTTCTTGAACACCATGTACGTTTTGATTACCTAGGCTCTATCTGAACCACTGGCTGAAATTATGTGTTCTGACCCATGTTTGCCAACTAACCAAAGCACAAAGTCCCCTCTACAAATATCTTTATTTGGCCAAGCTGTTGACAGAAAGCTTTGTTCAGAATGCATGGCTTCTGATAAGCCTGGCTTTCTGACCCGGTTTGAGAGAGTGGAGACTGCTTTTTTCTCAGAAAAACAAGAGGTTAGCCTTTGTACATTTATTATTTCTCACTAGTCTTGTGCTCCTGAAGCTCCATATTTTTCTTATTATCCAAAGGGGAGAAAACCCCATTTGTTATGGAATTACAAACTAGCATTAAATATAACTATTCTGCAGAAGTTCAGACACTAATTTTTTCTGGGATGTCATTTAATAGAGGGAAAGAAGGCAAGAAATAGAAGAATTTATGCAAGAATGTAGATATCAGTGACTGTGTGTCACTGTATGATGGAAGATTGGCAAAAATATACTTCAAATGGTCTCTTCTTCCCTTGATTGTGTTTCCAGTATTACTGAAATGATCCAGAACTCCCTTACAGAAGATCTCATTGTCAGCTTCTTTTACTCAGGGTTATAAAATTAGCTTCAAGAGGAGAATGTAAGGGATGTCCTTCTGGATGTGAGGAGCTGCTCATACATTCTTTACTGAGATTCATAATTAAAACGGTGTGACATACAAAGTAATGAATGATGGAAGGTGAGTAAGAAAGAGCTGGCAATTCTGCAGTGCCTCAGAATTTAAAGCCTGCTGGGATATCCTCTAGCAAGGATTCATGATAGCCATGCTGGATTCAAGGCTCTGTTGCTTAAGCTCACATTGTGCTCTGGCAGCAGCCCTGCTGCAATCTGTAACTCTTTGCTGAGAAATTGTTTTTCACTGAATACTGGATCAGGCACCGCATCAGTATTGCAGATAAGAGCATGTACTGGCAATATATTTTACAGACCACTGTTCCCTTTCTTCTCAAATACTTTTTATGGACTGTGACACAAAAAAACCCCCCGAAACAACCAAAACAAAACAAAAATGAGCTACAAAAAACCCCAAAAACCCCCAAACCAACAGCAACAAAAAACCCCAAAACAAACAAACCAAACCTCCCAAAAAACCCAAACCAAAAAACTAAAACCAAAAACACAACAAAAGCCCAGCCTCACTAGAATAGTTCAAGCAAATAATTGGTGTTGCAATCCTTGGTCTGCCTACTGACATGGAGCCTATATGATGCCATGCACATTAACCTTTAGAATTGGGTATCTGACATGGACAAAAGTCAAATATAGCTTATGGACAACAGTTTTGAAAGTTATATGCCCTCTTGGTACCTTCTACTTGTTATAACAATGAAATAAAGTGATAGACAAAGGGCCCAGAAGCAGAGAACAACTCTGACAACTTCTTATTTGCAGCAAGAGTTGGCAAAGCACAATGAGATGAATGCCCAGCACAATTGTTGCATATAGACTAGAAAATTACGAATTTATATCTGCTGAAAGGTAAGTTCAATGGTAAATGGCCATTCATTTGACACCCTTACAAAGAAATAATCTCTCCACCAAAGAGGAGTTTTGAACAGACTGGTGTAACATAGTTCTCACACTCAGATATGAGAATATCTGTGAGACTTACACTCAGGCTCTGCTAAGGCTGTAGCCTAGGTCTGCCTCATTGCTCATTTTTAGGACTTTTCATTGCCATCTATCACCAGAACAGATTTTTTTTTTTAAACCATTGCCTGAAATGTGTAGTCAGAAGTCTTCTGACTGGGTGGAAATCATCTCTGGGGGCTCTTTTAGGCAGCTGTGTATCTCAGTAAAGGTGGGGAGCTCTTCACTTGGGTACATTTCTATGTTGGAAAGGGTCTCAGCATATTCAGAGGTCAAGATCAAGTATGATTATTCCCTAATGAACCAAGAGTTCAAGGAGGGGAGGAGATAAAATGAGGATTTTTTCCCCCAGTGCAGCAGCTGGCACACATCCGCTGTGGTGTAACACCCCCAAGCAGCGAGACTGAGAGTGCTGTATGAGCTCCCTGTCAGCCACCCCACTCTGCCGAAAGAAAGCAGGAACTGGATGCCACAGACAATCTGATCCCCTGCCTGCAAGACTTAGAGGGCAGAATTCTAGTGAGAGAATTAACACTCAGCTAAGGTTTCAGGTGAGCAAAACTGTTCCAGTAGCAATTTTGGCTGCAAGAATCCCTGCAATTGTTCTTTAGAAAAAGACATGCAGGACCTCATCTCCTCATAGTTCCCCCAGGGTGTGCAGATCTGTCTGTGGATTTCCAGGGCTAGCACTTCTTGCTGCAGAGGTGAAAGATGCTGCTGCTTCCAGAGCAGAAAGGCAGGTCTTCAGCACAGCTGCCAACAGGGCTCTTGCTTACAGTAGTCTAGCTCTTTTTGTCTTTTTGTATTATTCAAGTTACAAATCCAGTTATTTGTTTTGCATGAGCAATTAAGGTGTAAAAACTTGTCAGCAAACACTGTGGTGTTGTATTCATTCCATCCACTGTGCCCCCCTAACAAAAAGATAAGTGAAGTATGGCATTTGGCCTTTCTGCAAATCAAATACACAGAAGCTTTTTGTAGTAGAGAGAGAGCAGACTGGAAGAGAAGGATGCTGCTTGAGCAGCCTTGCATGGAGACCCTCCTTTCCCAGCTCATCTGTTCTCTGTCTCTGCCTATACTCATGTATTCAGGATTCCCCATGTGTTTAATCTCAGCTTTCACACCGGTGCTTTTCACTAATATTAAGCAACATGCAATCAGACCTGAGCACTGGTGAAATGACATTATTAGGGGTGCAGGGTAGTCATGGTGTGCTACAGAACAGCATTTCTATGAGTTATATTTCTCCCCTTCTCCCCTCCCACCCTCAATACTGCATCCAGCTCCGGGGTTCCTGGTGCGAGAAAGACACAGACCTGTCAGAGCAGTTGCAGAGGAGGGACAGAGATGATCAGAGATGAAACAACCCTGCTATGAACACAGGCTGAGATAGTGGATTGCTCACCTGGACAAGGGAAGGCTCTGGGAAGACATTAATGTGCCCTTTGATTGCATCGAGGAGCATATGAGAAAGACAGAAAGAGATGTTGTTCCAAGGTCTCTGCTGACAGGACAACAGGTGATGGTTTTAATCTAAAAGAGGTTGGTTTAGATATAAGTAAGAAATGCTTTACTGTGAGGTGGGTGAGGCACTGACACAGGTTGCCCAGAGAAGCTGTGAATGCCCCATCCCTGGAAGTGCAAGGCAAGGCTGAACTGGGTGTTAAACAACCTGGTCTGGTGGAAGGTGACCCTGCCCATGACAGGGGGTTTAGAATAGATGATCTTTAGAGGTCTCTTCCAACACAAACCATTCTGTGACTCTATGACAGGAGTACATGAAAAAAACTAATGGATAAATGACATTCTTTGTGTCTTCAGGACAGTTTAATAAGAAAAAGTACATTTGAATTCTTAGAACTTTCTTTGTATCATACTAGGGCAAAGCATTCTCTTTGCACTTTTTCTTTTCATGCAAATCTAAAGGTGGTTTCATTCTATTGGTATTAATCCTTTTGGGAACACTAAGATCCTGTTGGTTTCATCTCTGGCTGATTCTGCTAATACAGTAGAGAAATAAGGTCTCTGTTATTTTAATTTCTTCCCATTACAGTTATTTTAGATCTACTTGAAATGGTAAATTTGCCCTAACTTTAATACACATTATTCTGTGCTCAATTGCTAAGAAGATTCAGATCTTACAGCAACACTCAAATCCCTTCCTAGACAGAAAGGTTAAAGAGGAAAATATTTCACTTTTAAAAGTAAAACAAGTTTGTGGTTAATTGCTTGATCATCTATAATAACTCTACTGATTAGATCTTACTTCTCAGAAGCATGTTTTTATAATTTTTTGTTTTAAAGGTACTTAATTTTCCCCCATGAAAAACTGGCTGAGTGAACCAGGGACTCAATCTTCACCTTTCTCAGGGAATGTTTTCAATTTCTCTGTGAACACTGACAACAAAATACTGTCCCATAACAACCCATGATAGTAAACATAATGACCCAGGAGAAACTGGGAGTGCTTATGTATCCACTTCTGAAAGCCAGTCAGACCAGCAGCCATTACTCAATGTTTTACTCTGTTTTAATGTTTTGCTCATGGTTCAGTGTTTCTTCCCTTTGCCAATTCCCTCTTCCTTCCATAAACAGTATGCTGAAAGGCCAAACTGCTACTAATGCTGCAAAGACAAATCCATACAAACACAAAGAGACCTGTCACAAAAGATTTCAAATAGCAATTAAAAAAAATCCTATAAAAAGTCCATTTTGTAATGACCAAATTCCACATTTTAGATGCAACCTTCATGCTCCTATGTCAGAGTGAGATAAATTATCAGATTCTGTGTTGCAGTGTGATTTTGTCTCCGAGTCTGATAGCAGATAGAGATTACTGTACATCAAAGTACATTGTATAACAAGGCTGCCACTGAATTGGAATGAGGACAAGCTGCCATGCTTTATTAATGTTGCTGCTGAAACTAAAATAGACGTATAAAAGCCAGATTCTACCCCAAGTGCTCAGTTTACCCTGGCAAGCATCACACCAGAAGGGTTGCTCAGCCTGTGGGTTCGATGGAGGAATATTTAAACTTCAGCACCTTCTTCTCCAGAGAATACTGCAGTGGAAGCATGGGATGATAACAGGATGGGAAGGCCTGTTTTGGCCCATGGTGTCCCTGGGGGCTCAAGGCTGCAGATGGCTTTTGCGGCTGCTGGCCCATAGGTAGCGATTTTCTTATGCATATATTTCATGTACTTTATTTAATACAGTTAGGGCTGAGTCAGAATTTGGCTCGCAGGAGAGAATGCCACACATTCCCGTTCCAGCATGTGACATCTGTGGCATTGCAGCACAGCCTGGGACCGTGTTTGTCACAGCCCTTGGCAGCCCTCAGACTGGGTACAGCAGCTACACTCACTGTGTTCATGTGTGTAAGATAAAGTTTACCATAAAGATCCACAACATGCTACAGTGACAGCTGCAGCTAAATAGTGAGCAAAACTGGTTTTTGCTTTCAACTGCACTTGCACAGCACTTCCTCTCTTTCCCAGGATTTGTCAGGCTGTATCTGGAACCAGAATGTGACTCCAGGATTTGCTCCCTGGAAGTTTTGCATGTCTCCACCCTAGGGCAGAAATAGCTACTATTTGTGTTACTTGTCAGTTGCAATCCAATGGCATCCATGCCAAGCACAGTTGTGCAACTTCGGCTGGCAAAAGCAGGACGTGTTATATTTTTATAACTTGGTTTACAGCTGAGAACTGTTTTGTTAAGCTAAGCACAACAGAGGCAGAGATAAGCAACTGTAAAGAGTTGACAAAAGTAAGAAATCAGTCTCCAAAAACTGCTTTAAATATTTTGCGTTTATGCTCAAGATTGTCAGCAAAAACCTACAGGTGGGCCAAATCCTTGTCCCACTGAAATAAACTCCTAGAATACTAATAAAAAAGCACCTGTGGCTTTTACCAAGACAATTTTATCAATACTGACTTGACAAAGCTGTACTCCAGAGAAATTCTCAAGGCATCCAACACTCCTCTTCTTCCTTCCATCAAGTCACTTAGCCTAGCAGCTGTTTTAGTGATTCTTCCTAGATAGGGTCTGGAAAGATGAAAGCAGCAGTAAGTGCATCAAGAAGAATAACAACAGCAAATGTAAAACAGCATACCAGAAAAGCTGCACAGCCAAACAAGATGCTACCTCAAAAACTCTTTGCAAATATTCCAAAACTTTGTCCACTCAGGCAAGGACCATGAAATAAAAATGGTTATGCAGAAGTAGAAGTTATCACCTTTTTATAAGCAGAAGTGTTTAAGCAGAATGGTTGTTCATTTTGTGGGGTTTTTAAAAAATTTTGTAAACCTTTGAGGACATTGACCTTTTTGGGGAATTATTACAGGGAACCCAAGAAAAATAAAAGTTCTACTGTTTTGCTGGTGACCTTTGCAACATATTTTATTTCCCTGATTTAGAATAAGAAATTTTAAATAATATCTTGTGTTTCCTTTTATAATATGCAAACTATTTGCCTTTTTGCATCTTTTCAGCAAATGTAATGCCCTCTCTAAAGAGTGCAGTGATTGCAATTGCTGCAATCTTGCTGTGCAATCAGATGTATATTAGTGGTGGCTGTTACTACTCATGGAGAACGCCATTACAATTCACATTTCATGTCACATGAAACAACAATATATTCATTAATTGATGGTAAACACAAATAATCTCTAACACTCCTTTATCAGTCCATTTCAGCATTATGTGCTCCTAATATTATGAAGCAAATGCCTCAATCCGGTTTGGATCCAGCAGTTCCAGTGCACAGTGACATCAGGATCTGAGCACAGGCAGCACCAGCCACCAGCAGCTCTCCTGCATGTCTGGCAGCCTCATGAGACAAGTAGCTGACAGTAGACCTTTGGACATCTGGACATCATTTCTGTTTAGAAAAACAATAAACTTTCTGGAGCATTTATCTGTATAATAGACATCATTCTTACGGTATTTGAACTGTGCCTGTTCATGTATACTTTTTCCCAAAGAGTATCCTAAACAGTTCAGTTTGCCTCAGAAATGGAACTGATGCTAAACATTAAACACAAAAATCATATTCAAGCAGTAAGTTTCATCCTTTTTTGAAAACAGATGGTAATTTTCCTAGGGGTAATACTAACACTGAGATTAAAACCTCACTCATATACAATCTCTTCTACATTATATCAATTATTGGGATTCATCAGCTGTCTGGCCTCCTGATGGAGAATATTAAGCTCTTACAAGTAATGCTTCAGCTTAGGCACTTGATGTCTCAGGAAGATATTTTTTTCTCCCAAGAGCATTTAAACAAAGGAAACTCAAGAAGCCTAAGCAGGAGCCTAGCAACAGTACTCTCATATATACTACTGCTCTCATTAAGCTTGTCTTGGGCTTAATTGCAAACCCAAATAACATTGGGTTTTAGAGAATTCAAGCATTTTCAAACAGCTACAAGTAATTAATTTGGCTGCATGAGAGGACTTATATCACGTGGACACTTTTAAGACTTTGGAAGAGCAGTAAGTGCATCAAAGATGTTCCTAAGACCAAATATTACAATTATTAATACAGTACCATAAACAGATGGTCAAAGTCCAACTGAAACCTAGGCTGGAATAGTGCTGATGGGGCATCAAAATAATGGGGATCTTCTGGGTAGGAAAGGTTGATATAAAGTAAATATTTAGCTGTGTGCTGGACATTTTGTCCAGATGGATCCTGTGAGAGATGGATTGAAATCCAAGAAGATGACATGAACTGGCTTCCCTTAATTGGCTACGTGGGTTACCTTGTCATAAAAGGAAATAAGGTTGTAAAAGCAGGACTTTCCGCCCATGAAGCACTGCTGGCTGTGACCAACAAATGCATTGTCCTTCAGGTGTTTTTTTAATACCTCCCAGAATAATTTTCTCCATAATTTTACAAGGCACTGAAGGGAGACTGACAGGCTTGTATTTTCCAGGGTCCTCCTTCTTGTCCTTCTTGAAAACTGGGACATTGTTTGCCAGACTACAGTTGAGACTGTAGTTACACTTTTCAACTATAAAATGCAATATGCAAGTGTTTGGCTTACCATTTCCTCATACTTATGGGATGAATTAACATTCCGCAAGAATATCTGTTTTTGGAATGATCATATGCTTCAGTCTGAATCATGCTGAGCCAAGAACACCGAAGGGTATAGTGCACTTCTGCTGATGTTAGGGTGGGATACTGGGATGCAACATATGGACACCATTTAATCTGTAAGCATGACTTTGGGATGGCTGCAAAATGGGCAGTGGACATATGATAACCTAATACTGTTTTTGTTAAAAACTGTCCCTTTCAGTCTTTGCTCTCAACCTTCTCAATGTGTTTCAGAAAGTGCAAACTGCATCCCCTGGTCCTGCACAGACAAAATAAGGACTCAGTGGTGGGAGCTACCTGTACTGTTTTCACAGGGAGAGCATTTTCTCATGGATTCAGTAACTCTCTGTCCAGACAAAGTGCCAGACAAAGGCACTGAGAATATGCTGAATATATATCTCTACCAACAATCTTAATTGTCTTCAGTAGGAGACGCTCTCTTTCTGAGTGGTTTTGGCAACAAATCAGCCCCACAATACACAAGCAGGGTGTTGGCACCACAAGCATCTGAAAAACTCCTTTTTGGCTTTTCCCAACACCTGCTAAGAGTCTGTTTGCCATCAGACCTTGTCCTTGAATTGATTCTGAACAGCTCTGTATTGCTCTGTCTCACAGTGCCAGCTGGAAGGTTGATGCCTGTCTTCCAAAAGAACATCTCAATGTTAATTTGAAATGGCTTTGGGAGTTCTTGCTTGTATCATGCACAGGAAAGGGGGAAGGATGCCTGCTTAGATGCTCTTCCACCGTGAAATGTGGATTATCAGTTTGAATGAAAAATGCTGAAAATATGCATTCCTTTTATTGCATGAATGCAGTCTTGTGGCTTTCTTGGTCTATACAGGCTCAGTTGCCCCCCTGCCTCTGAGGTAAATGTCCCTTTCCAAGGGATTTCCCAGGACAGGCAGGTGGACAGTGCTGGGGTGCAGTGCTGCTTCTGTTTCCCCCAGGATCCAACCAGCAGATCTGAATCAGAGCCAAGACTCCCCTCAGGTCCTTGCTAAGACTTGCTGGCCATCATACTTCTCCACAGGAACTGTGAAATGAATTTCTGCCCCTGAGAAATGCCTCTGCTCCTGGAGTAGCCCACAAGTGGTGGTGGCCCCTTGCTCAGTTCAATCAGAAATCAGTTTGAAGTTCTTTCATGCCCATCTATAAATGTGTGTGTCCTGAGAGAGTAACACATTTTAACATGCAGCCCAGGAAAGGCCTCCAGAATTAAAAATTCTCATATTAAGTGTAGTGACTTCTGAGATGCTTTTACTCTTTTACTCTTTTACTCACTCCTTTTCTGTTGCCTCTCTTATCACCCCAACTTCTACACACCTGGCTGCTAAAACCAGACACTCATAAGTGCAGATATGTTTAATGCTGTCTAGACAAGCACCCTATTAGGCTGGGCAAGGGCAGCCGTTGCCATAGTGATGAACAAATATGGTTTTGTATCTGAAAATGGGGTGGCAGGAGATTCATACTTTCTTCACAATATAGTGGCAATGTCAGAATGAAATTGCAGCATGAGAAAACAATTCTTTCTTAACTATTAGCAGAAGAGTAATAAAGAAGAAGTGATGTGCTGGTTAAGGACTAGACTCTTCTATTTACTTTGAAGGTGAAAAATTTGGGTTTTGAAATAGCCTCAAAACTGCCCCTGAATGCAAAGAAGGTCACAAAACATTTGCAGTATTTCAGCTTTTGTTTGGTATGAAGCATAGCCTTATATCATACAATGCCTTTATTTTAAAATTTTAAGTTTATGTTGAAGTTTTAGCTTAATAGGTAGAAGTTTTCCACTGTTAGAGGGGTCCAGAAAGTTCTTTCTAATTTTTGCAACATTTCTCACTGAAGCAGTCTTGCCAGGGACTTGCAGGGGCAGTTTCAGGGAGAAACCATAAGATTTTTCTCACTGCTACAAAGATTCAAGGCAAAAAAACTTTCTCTTTTTCACTATCTTGCATAATTCTAAGTCAAAACCGCCTTTCATTTCACTTACTGGGCACAGTGTTATTAGGTCAAAGGTTGGGCATGATGATATTGGAGGTCTTTTCCAGCCTTAATGGTTCTCTGATTCTGTGATTAAGGTTGGAAAAGACCCTGAAGATCATGGGGTCCAACCCTTACCCAGCACTCCAAGTCCACTCTTAAACCTTATCTCTAATTGTCACATCTACACATGTCCCCACAGACTGTGCTCACTTCCAGTCCCCTGAGACCTCTCTGGGCAGCCAGGACTGCTGTAGAATAATGGGAAGTAGCTTGGAGAGCACTTCCACCAGCTCTCCCAGTACTCTTGGGCATGCTGAAGTGGAGCAGCAGGTCATTGACTCCTACTGTGATAAATTACAGAAGGTATAGCTCACGAAATCGTTTAGAAAATCAGTAAGTTTTAATTCTTTACTTTTGCTGAGCTCTGCTTTTTAGTTTTGCTTTAACAGAAAGAGTTCCTCTTTTAGAGCCAAACCGTTCTGCTGAAGGTTTGCAACAATTGTAACTCTTTTCGAAAGGCCGCTCAGCAGCCTTGTGTGATTCCCACGAGAGACAGTCCAACTGATACGCAAGAAAGAAACCCCCCCGAGAGCCGCGTACCCCAAACCACAACCAACCAACGCAGAGAACGACGATTCCGTGGCCAATCGAGACACCCAAGAGAACGCCAGTCAAGACCCACGAGGAGACTCAAGGGAGGGGGTAAAAAAGGCTATAAAAATTGATGGCTTGTAATCTTTGGGCGCGGTGCTGTAGGCGTAGCAGGGAGGCTCGCCGTGCCCGCCCAGCGCTGTAACTTGGCTATCTGCTTGCTCAATTAATAAATTCTTTAATTGGCTCTACGTCTCTGATTGATTTTTGAGACCTAACTCATAACACCTATATTATGGGGACTCTCTTTTTTCCCAAGAGGACAAGGGCCACCAATTACAGGTACACTCCAGCTGCCTGTGGAGTGTTTCATCCGCCTCTTCATCCTGGCTGGGTGATCTGTAATAGGCTCCCAGGATATCTGCTTTGTTGGCCTTTCCCCTAATTCTCACTCATAAGAATTCAACCTAAATTGTTACCGCCATAAAGCTCTTGGCAGTCAAACACTCCCTCCCCTTCAGGGCTCCCCCACAGCCTCTCTTCCTCGCCTGTCCCCTCTGGAGGGATCAGAGCCATCCACTGCCACAGTGCCATGTGTTCCACAGCTTTCCTGCTGCAGAGCTCTCACAGTTTCCATCTGTGCTGCCAGGAGGAAGGGGAAATGTCCTCAAAGCAGCAGCATATCACATCAGTCTCACCTCCCAGCTGCCCCTGCCATGGTGGTGCGTGGGACACAGCCTTGCCGCAGCTCCTCCATGGCTCACACCCCATCCTGCTCCAAGCATGGTGGCCTGGGGACCATTATAAACACTTTTTGGTTGTAAAGAAAGACAAGAACAATGCTCACATGGTGTGTTTCCTTTAAAAAATTTTATTTATTTTCTTCTGAAGTTCCTGAAATATGTTTAATTGAAAGGTAGTGCCACAGAATTGTGCTTGGAGGTAATAAAGCAAGGAAGTAGCATTTCAGATGGTATTATGGCGTGGTTATGTGTTCCTTTTTCCCTTATCCCTTTTGCATAGTTTTTATATCAGACTATTAGACACAGCTAAGCTGTATATTTTAATGGATGTATCAATGTACACAAGCCTGTGAGCTGTAAGATGGGGAGAAAATATTTTCCTAATAGAACAAGTTGAAACAAATATTAAAATACCACATTATACTCAGTCCCAAATTTTTCATCTACAGAATGTAACTTCTCTCCATTTCAAAGACAGGCAGATGTGGGCTCACAGATTTCAGGAGCAAAAATACTCACAGAAGCCCAAAAGTCTTAAACTTTTCTTACTAAGGTGTATGCTTAACCTCATTGCTGCTTGTTTACTTCACAAGGAGGTGAATAAACCGACCATTTCTAGAAGGCTCACTTCAAAAGGGGAATCACACAGGGTTGTAAATCATCTGAAAATTCCAGGGAACAGACTGACAAATAGATTGGGCTAGATAATTTAGCCATAATTTTCTTTAAAAATATTTTGTAGCTAAAAGATTAAAAATTAGCAAAAATAGTGAAAATACTTGTTAGTACAAATGGATATAGCCCCACTATTTCCCCAGTCACAAATCCAATTTCACTAATGTTTGGTTGCTGACTGGGGTGAGCTGAACAGTAAGTTGTGTTTGGACTTGGTGATTTTAGAGCTTTTTTCCAACCTTAATAATTGTATGATTCTATGATTCCATTAGCGATCACTCTTTCCACCCATCAGGTGGCTTGTAGGAAGGGTGAGCTGTGTGGAAAGTAGGGTACCTGATGTTAGTACAGACAGCCTTTTTGCCAGCACATCCTAAATCAGGTTCCTAAGGAGCACAAGCTGGAACCCCTGCAAGAGCTTTTGCAACAGGACAGCCAAGTGTGTGAAGCCCTTCTGTTGCCCCAGCACTGCTGGGGAGATGTGAGTGTTTTCCTGGGCTCCTTACCAAGGAAATGATCGGGCTAAGTCTTGTTTCTTCGGCCCACATCTCAAAACTGGATATGCAGAGAGATCCGAGACTCAGCACTCCTGCTCAGACACATTACAGCAGCGTAGGCAAAGCAGGAAGCTAAGGACATTTGTTTTCAGGAGTATGTAAATAAATTAGTGTCAATATTCCTACTGAATTGTAAAAGCCCAGGTTAGTAACTTCATAATGTGTGTCCCATTACTGGTTACTTACGCTCTAGAGTCACATTCCAAAAACATGTTCAGTCTGTATAAACAACTCTGAAAATTGCCCTTCTATTCCTCCTTCTCAGAGGTGACCTAAGCTATCTGTTGTCGTTTATTTAGCACAATTTGAGGTTTTATTTTTCATCTAGACAAGAAAGATCAGTTCTCTCTCTGACATTAAAACTAGATTCTGACTCTTCTGCAGTGTGATGGTTTTGTTGTTGAACTCCACAGTCTTGGAACAACACAAATAAATGAAAGTCCCCAAGTTGGCTAAAAATGCCTACAAATCACATAGCTTTCAGATAACATGAGTTAGTGTAAACTGAGTGTTAAAATTTATGGCATGCTGTAATATTGCTTGAAGAAAAATATTTTCATTTCTCAGTTGGCAGAAGTGTGAGTTCTGCTGCAGCCACGCTGGAATTATGATTCTGACACTGCTGGTCTCCTTTTTCCCATTGTAAAATGTATAATGAGGTCTTCGGATGGAGTAAACAATGAAATAAGAAGTTCTTAGTGGTATATGGGAAGAGGATCAGAGACAATGGACATGAGTTGAAATGTGTGGTTCAGACTGGATTACAGAAAAAAATTTCTCTATGAGGACAGTCAATCAGTGGCAGAGCTCATGCAGAGTGCAGGGGGTGTCTGTCCTTGGAGAGTTTCAAGCCCTGACTGGAAAAAGCCCTTTGCAAACCTGTCTGACCTCAGATGTTGACCCTGATTTGAGCAGGAGTATGCACCAGAGATCTTCTGAGGTCCTGAATTATTTTCCACATATGTGATCGGATACAGCAAAAGGGAGAGAGGTTGCCACAATTCCATAGCTATGAAGGAGTCATCTGCCACCAGCAAGAACATCTCCTCTCCCTGCCAGGCTGGCAAGATAAATTTAATTAGAGTTGCCTCACACTGTGCCCCGACAGACAGGTGCCATCCAGATGTGAAGTAAAGCAGTTTGCATGGAATGACCATTCTGTCATGAACAGACACACAACGTCCTTGTGAGTACAGCACTCCTTGGTCATCATCCTACCGGCAAAAAATAAGGAGTCGAGGGAAACTTCCTGAAGAAATGAAAACTTGCAGAAAGCTGGGTCTTGTTGAAACATGGACTTGTGAATTATAACTGGGAGGTGGAAATACAGACCACCAAATCTAAGGAGTGGAGAAAGCCAGGAGTTTGCTCCAGGCAGGAGTGGAGAGCACTGTCTGAAGTCTTCAGGGCTTTTCAAAACCAAATAGACTGGAGTTCAACAAGCCAGAGCTGCAGAAGTGCACCAAGGTGACCATTTCTGGATCCGGCAGACACTTGGCTCATAAATACTATGAAGTATTGAGAGGCACCATGGTTACCTTCAAACTCAAGGTACAGTTACTTTTCCAGTAAAATCCTTCAAACCACTCTGAGATAGAAATAACGAGCCCTTCATAAGCTGGGCACAGAGATACCACTCTGCCTTTCAGGTTGCAAGGCTTCCACTGTCCGTAGTGTGAATTTGAGCCGAGCAAATGTGTGAACAGTGTGAATTTGCAGCTGAGCTCCTGCCATTCTCAGGCAGCTGGAAGGCAGTCACCTTGAGTTGTTTTGCTGGAGGCCTTTTTTCCTGAGGGCTTCATTAAAAGCCCCTGTGAGTTCAGCTGATGCTGAATCAGGCTGCCTTGTGGGTGTCACTATAATGAAAGTACTGTAGGTCAAACCTCCCAGTGCTTTTCCCACAGCTGTATATTTAAATCCAGATTACATGAGGAATGTGAGGGATGTGTCTGTGATAAATCAGTCTGTACTTGGTCAGTATGAGCTTTGATGTGTTTTTGGTAAAAATATGCTCTTGCAATGTGTTATCTGATATGGTTACAACTTGTAAGGAGAAAAATCAGATGGAAAAGCTGAGTTCAGTTAACCTATTTAAAAATAAAAGTATTAAGATATTCTTTACTGTTTCTTTTTTCCTCACTATATTTCCTTAGATGTGCAATATTGCAAATCAAAATTGTTATTTTGGGGTTTGCTTTTGTTTTGTTTTGTTTTTTTTTTTAGTACAATTTGGTAACTTCTGAAAATATTACCCAGAACCTCTGAGCAATCCTAGAAAGAACTTGTCTCTTACAAAAATGTAACTGTACTGCTACTACTTTCAAGCTGAACTTACAAAATACACAGATTGCTACTCATTTCTAACTTGGGATCTAAAGTAATTACATTTTAATTTTTATGTTGCGATAGGTTTGAAGTTTTAATGTTCCTTATAAATCTGTGACTTAACATGCTATTTCTCTTGGTCTTCCTGAAGATGTCTAACATGGTT
Organism: Lichenostomus cassidix; assembly: GCF_008360975.1. NCBI lineage: Eukaryota > Metazoa > Chordata > Aves > Passeriformes > Meliphagidae > Lichenostomus > Lichenostomus cassidix. The sequence continues at coordinate 7,510,972 of NC_139511.1, forward strand.
GTTAAACACACAAAATGAGATTTTATTTTATACAATCTATCTTTAAACTGCTGTTGTGTGGGAGTACAAATTCTGAACTTCACCATTAGCCATTTACAGGGCAACAGACTATGATGATGCCAATTCTTAGTTACGACTTTACTACAGGATCAAGCAGCAGAACCTGAACAGTGATGGAAAGCACTTTTTTAAAAACAAGCATTAGCCACAAAGTGAAAAGAAAACTTACAACAGTATGTATTCTCTGTTTAATTAAAGTTTGAAACTAGTTCCTTTATTGTGATAATACAATATTTCCTTATATATAGTGGAGTAACAGAAAAGGAAAACAAGACATCCAGGACCGATTACGAAAGATGACGCAAAAGGCACATGTCCCTCCATCCAGCTGGCAATGTCACAGCACTGATCTGAAGGGACTTCTTCAATTTATCTGCACTGCTTTTTAGCCCACCACCTTGTTACTGTGTCAGGAAATGAGCATGCCAGTTATTCCCAAGTGCATGCACTGGGTGAAAGAATATCAATTATGAACTAAGCTGACCAACCAAGTCTTTCACACACAGTGGTTAACCTTGCGTCAGATGATAGTCTGGATAGATTCAAGAACAGTAACCTACTGAAGACATCTATAACCTATACTTAAATATTGCACTTTGCTGCTTGGTTGACTCTTTTTTTTCCTTCTCTCTCTCTTCACCTTCCCTGCCTTTCAAATTTCCTTTTTTTTTTTTTTGGCCCTCCCAGGAGCAAAACGTTTCATTTAAAATATGTGGTTTTGGCCTTTTTTTGGCCTTCCCAGGAGCAAAACGTTTCATTTAAAATATGTGGTTTTGGCCTTAGATAGAAGATGACCAGATGAACAGTTAATTTCTTCTAGGCCAAGAAAAAGGAGACATACATTTTTATCTGTCTGTATTGAACTGCTCAGGGGGAAGCTCCTGTGTTTCTCTCTGCGCCCATTCTCTGTGGTCCTGTCACGGGGCACCACTGGAAAGATCCTTGCTTTGTTCTCCTTGTATCCTTCCTGCAGGTGTTTGTCTGCATGGGTGAGACGCTGAACTGGGGTCCTTCCCACAGGAGACAGCTCTCCATGAACTTCTCCAACAGGAGTCTATCCCACAGTTCCCTGCAGCGTGGGTCACCCTTCCATGAGGAGCAGTAATCCAGATACAGCCTGCTCCACTGTAGGTCCCCATGGGGTCACAAGTCCTGCCAGGAAACTGCTCTGGCATGGAATCCTCTCTCCATGGGTCTGCAGCTCCCCACCAGGAGCCTGCTCCAGCATGGGTTTCCCACACATTGGCAGCCCTTTCTCCAGCACCTCCCTGCTCCAGCATGGGTTCCTCCACAGGCTGCAGGTGGATCTCTGCATCCCCATGGATCTCCACAGGCTGCACGGAGATGGGCTTCACCACCATCTTCACCATGTGCTGCCCCTCCTTCAGCACTGCCCTGGGTATCTGCAGAACTGTTCCTCTCACATGTTCTCACCCCACTCTTCTCCGGCTGCAATTCTATCTGTGCAACAACCTTTTTTTCCTTCTTAAATTCATTTTCACAGAAGAATTACCACCACTGCTGGTGGGTTTGGCCTTAACCAGTGACAGATCCCTCTTGGAGCTACCTGGCACTGGCTGTCAGACATGGGGGAAGCTTCCAGCATCTTCTCCCAGAAACCACCCTTGCAGCCCCCACGCTTCCAAAAGCTGGCCATGCAAACCCAGAGCACCACATTGGCCGCTCAGCAGAGAAGCTTGTCCTGCTCTTCACATTCCTTCAAGAAGGAGAGGCTGGTGACAGCCATGCCCACTGCCTCTGGCAGCTCTGCTGCTCCAAGTCTCTGCTCCTGCGTCCCTTCAGTGGCAGCACAGGAATAAAGGAAGAGCCTTTAGACAAACCAGGAAAATCCTCAACCAGGAACTTCCACTCTTAATTTCCAGCTTGCATCTCTATGGTTCTGCCTTTGTTTTTAAAATATCAATTATGAATAAAGCCAGGCATTTACAAAACCAGAAGAAAAGCACAGCTTCATGGAGTCCACAGCTGCACTGAAAATTCTGCAGTCTTGGAGGAGATTAGTAATTATTTTTTCATGACAAGCCTGATGTTGATTACACTACCCTTGTTCTTGATTCTCATGTGCAGTCTCTGACCCAAGATGCATTTCCCCAAGAAAGGCTGGAAATTAATTTGAAAATATGTTTTTGAGATTTAGCAGTTTGAAGGGAAACATGTTTTTCATTTGGAAGAAAGTCTAACTTTTTTAAAGCTGGTTTTTTTTTTAAGGGCTTAGTTTTCAAATCTGTTTCATATTAGTTGTTCATAAAAATAACACTCAGAATAACTTTGAAATTCTGGAACTCTTCACTGTTGCTGCTGGAGAGAGTTCTCTGAGTATACATTTTTGCAAATGATGCAAACTCTGAAATGTGATCATAGAGTGTTCACGAGGACAGAACATTAGTCAGACATGCTTTGTGTGAATGATTGAGTGGGGCCAAAGGAGGAAATTTAACATCATTAATATACATCATTTAACTTGAATCTTTCCTACTTCTTGTCAAATATTATTCCACAGTTCTGAGTCTGTTCCTTTGCATTTCCACCCTAAACTTGCTCAGGAGGGTGTTTTGGGGTTTTTTTTAAGGTGAAATTTCCTCTCAGCTGTTTAAGTTTTTTTTAGTATAGTGGTGATCAATAAACTCTGAGCATTCATCAGAGCTCATCTTCGCTTCTAGAACAACCCCACAAAATGGTAAAGCACACTTGTGGGTTAGGCAACACCAAGATGACAATCATGGACAAAGCTCTTTTTCAGTTGTGCCAGATACAAATCAAGAAAGCTCCCACTAAAAGCCACTTAAAATGCATTACTAACTTCCTAACAGCAAGCAGCCATTGCCATCTGCAGAGGTGAATATATTCTGGATTGCAACGTGCAGCTGCCCAGTCCTCCATCTGAACATGGTTTAAATACTTGCAGCTGTTCAAGAGGGGGAAGTTCTAGTTTTATTAAGAACTAACCACAATTTCCCTGGACCAAAAAAAAAAAAAAAAAAAGTTAAAAAAATTGTGTCATTAAAAACAAGGCAGTAGCCTGAAGGAAGCAAACACTGTAGGGTTATGGCAGTGTTATAACCTGAGAGTAAAAGAGTGATTGCAGCCTCTCTTTCGATTGCAGTCTTGGATCGAAACTCCATTGGACCTAAACGAAGTTGGGATGGCAATGCCCATGCAAGAAAAACATGTCTGACATTCTACATGGAATATCTGGCAGGTGCCAGGTGGGGTGACTACCTTTCCAGGCCAGAACTGGGTTTTCATTAATCAATGTAAAATACAGCATAACTGAACTAATCTGCTAAATCTAAGAAGGAGTTTGTAATTTGGAATTCTTTTAAATTTTATTAATTATTTTTAAATGCATGATTTCTTTTTTATGACGTGCTGGAATTGCTGAATCCCAGACTTCAGCAAAGTGGTGAAATACAAAGTGTTCTGTGAACACACACACACACGCACATATACATGTCTTTAAGAAAGAAGCTCTGTTCACCCATTTAAAAGGGATCTTTTAACTTTTTTCTTCTAACTTTAATCTTTTATTGCCTGTTCTTTGGCCACTATTATGAGAAATACCAGGAGAAAGAAAGAATTATTGGATGCAGGGTAATGGACTGAAGCTTAGTCTCTTCAAAATGAATGGGAGATGTGTTGCTGGTGGACAGAGTCATGACCTTTTTCAGATATAGCCTGCAGGCAGAAAGAAGAAAAGTAAATGATGATACAATTTGTGAGACACACCACAGTGCAATGCTTTGAAAACCCTGAAAAAAATGGAGAATTTTGAGGCAATCAAATTCTGACCATCTCTTTCTATACTGAGAAACTGATAAGCCATTTTGGTTAAAGGGAAAATCTGGGGGTTTTTCGGTTTTAAGTCTATGAAGCTAGCAAAAAAATTGCAATTAATTCTATACCCATCACTTCTACTACTTCGTATTTTGTTGGTACAAGTTCTGAAACACTCTAAAGGAAGTGTTATAGACTGTTACATAGGATTAAGGATTAAGGGGTTCCTGAGCTCTGGCAATTTAACTTTTTCCCTGAATGTAGTTGGGTATACTGACTGATTTTTTCTCTAAATATATTCCCCAAATACAAATATTTATCTTCCTATTTGACCCAAACTCTGTCCCTTTTATGATTACTTTCAAGAACCCTGCTGGGTCCATGTCTGGATGCAGAAATTTAAAGGATACTTGTTTTCTAATACAATCACAGTTGTTTTTGCAATGTATTGTGCCCAGATCATCAACACTTTCAGCATCATTGGCAGTGTGAACCTGAGTGGCTTTGTACCCAATCTAGAATGAATTTTCCTTGACTGAATTTATTTACTTACGTTGTGGTGAAAAAAAATCATTAAAATCCAGACATTTGAAAATAAGCTGACAGAATTGATTGAAATAAAACTGCTATCTTCTACTCCCGTTTCTCCAGAATTGGTGAACAAGCAAAAATTGATCCTCCATTCTTGCAATCCAGACAAACTAAATTTAACCTTAAACTCTGCTTTATAGCCAAACCTGAGTTTGGACTAAACTCATGAAATGTTGACTAAAGTAATCTTGCAGGTTCTCACTAAATTGCTGAGAATAATTGAATGCATGGCCCATAATAGAAAAACTGTAGCGTGCATTTTTAATTGAACAAATTCTCATGAATTTAAATTAAGCATACTGTATTTAGTTAATCGACTTGAATTGAAAGCCTCATCTCTTGAACAATTGCTTGAAACAGCAATTAACACATCTTCTGTGCATTCACTAGTGTGAGTAAATGCTACTCACTTCTGAAGAAGTGAGGGTTTAAGAGCTGCTTTTATACTCATGTTTCTTAAATAGCCCAAGTATGGCAGCATTGCAAGAATATAACTATATATATATGTATATAATATAAATATATATGTGTATATATGTATTTATATATATATATTATATGTATGTGTATATATATTTTTATATATTATATATATATTTATATACATACATATTATATATATGTATATAAATATACGCACACATAATTTTATATATATATATATATATATACATATGTAGATATATCAGAATGACATTCACTGAATATCAGTGTAATTGGGAGAGGTCTCATGTTGGTTTGAGCAAGTGCATACATGTGCTACCTGCTTTGAGTGTAATTTGGTTGGTAATTACCAACAAAAATTCCTTAACTTTTCTTCTGAAGTTTGATAATGTCTAAGATTTTCTCCCCTGTCTGTTCTCCATCTCTCTCTCTTCAGGGAGCACATGCCAATTCTTTAATCCAGTCGACAGAACCAGCACTCCCCAGTCACTCTTCGTCAGAATTAAATGTTTTTGCACTGTTTTTCGCACCAAAACACCTGAGCTGACAAGGAGTCTACCCCATGCTGTAACTTCCATCCCTCTCCCTGCCAAGTTTCTCCATCTTTCTGTCTTGTTTGGTAATTTATCATAATTTCCTAACAAGAAAATTAGGCAATGAAATACATATCACAGCATGGTCCAGGGAAATTCAGTTAATGGTGTCTCTGTAACACTCAGGCAACAGAGTGGAAATGTCATACAACAAAACAAGCCATAATCTTGAGACTGATCACCCTTTAGGGTCTTTAGGGAGCTCAGGAGATTCCCTGTTCCCTACATGCAGATACTGCTTTAAATATTTTGGCAATCAGGCAGCACAACTTGAAGGACTTACTCAGTTTATAGAAAAACACAAGGTTAAAGTCAAGCCAAGTCCTAAACATTTAGTTATGCAACTGTTGGTTAATATGCAAAGTTTCTTCAAAATCTAATCTACTGGCCATAAATATGTCTTTTGATCTACCAGTGCTTAATATTTTGGTACAAATATTTATATTATTGGACCTCATAAAAAATACATCAGTGTCCCAGAAGAAATATGCATATGCTGTGAAAGGTGAAGTTAGAAAAACCAACAGGTTCTAGGTTTAGTTACATGATTCACTAATTCAGATAATTGTCCATTCCTGCATTTGGGTCTGACTCTACAAAAGAAACCCTAACTTCCTGTTAAACCCATGAGAACCCTGATTGGAGAATCATTATTCTGTTTTACTCCAACATAAGAATTAGGAGATAATCAACTTGTCAGGTAGGTGATACAGAATTGAGACATAGAATTTGTTTCATACAATACAAATGCACAAAATTTTTAAGAACCAGTGATCCACAGACCACAACTGAATTAGGATCCAGGAGGAGCACATGCAGGGCAAGAGTACCCAGCCAGCAAGCCAATATAGCCACTGCTCTTTGTTTTGCAGGTCCAAAGAAGGACTTTACCTGAACTCTTAGGCACCTACTGGTACTGTGGCTGCTGTTTTCCAAGTGCACAACTGCAAAGCTGGAAATCATGAACTGGTACTGACTGGAACAAAATAAAGACAGTCAGTACCAGTACCTTTTTCTTATCTTCAATGGCTCTTTGAGCCATTTACTATTGGTGGTGGATCTCTGCTTACTTCACCATGTCTCAGAACTGAAATTTGCTCACTTTTTTCCCTCTGAAGACCCCAATTCATATTGCTTTTTCTCCTACAATGTTCTTAAATTATTTTCCTGTCTGGTCTAAGGGAAAAACCCATCTTATTTCAGCCCATAACAAAGTTCCCTTGAATTTCAGTGGAGATGAATTTCACTTTGATTTTTATGTGGCTAGCCTCAGCAGAGTACTTAACTCTATACATGTAGGTAGCTTCACTGAACTCAAGGAGACTAATCTAACTGTACAGGCCTTGCCACTGTTTTCCTCCTTTGCTATATTATTTAAATATTCTGCATATTTCAGATCATGTTTTCCTGTGAAGTGTTCAGTGCCAGCCATCATTTCAAAGGAACCACAACAGGTTAAACCAATAATTCATTCTGGAAGTGTGAAGAATTTCAGGATTTAAATGTGAACCTGTTCATATGGCAGCTGATCTGTGGTCCTTCCACCCAAGCTGTCCTCTGATAGAGCACTAGTAAAAAATCCTTAACATTTGGTTTATTTAATGACAAGCTAAACTGACTTGGAAATTTTCCAGACAGCTTGGTTTCTTCAGTTATTTATGCATAGCTCATTTTGTTTAGTAACAAAAATAAATTAAAACAAAACTAGCATAAATTTGGAGATAATGCAGGAAAAAGTAACCCACTGAATCGAGCTCCCCAAAAACTAAGCTGAAAATTCAACTCAGAGTATATGCCTTCTTAAAAAGTCAGCTAATGGACAGTCTTCCCCTCTAACTTCAATCTCATTGCCACAAAAAAATCACACATAATTTCTCATACCTTGTTTATAATCCACATTGCCTCCTTTATGGTTTTAAAAATCTCTTGAGTTTTTTAAATGCATTTTCTTCCTCAAATTGATTTGTTGATGGACAGAACTTAAGAATAGGAATAGCACAAGCAACTGAAGAATTGGAAAGAAAGGAAAAAGCTGTCAATATATGTTCTATCTTTATGTCTACATGCTGAGTTCCTTTGTGGTGCTGTGTGGTGCTTTTAGGATTTATCCATGAAAGTACTAGAGTGAAGCAGATTATCATCAATGGAAACTGCACATTCACGAAAGCCACAAGCAAATATAACTGAATTTTGGGTTTTGGATGGGTTTACAATGAGTTGCATGCATGACCTGGCTCCATCTGCCAAACCATCAGGTTCACCCAGCATCTTGTGCCCCTTCTAACCACCTTCACTCTTCATTCTTCAGGTGCTCCAGGCAATCCAAAACCAATCCATCACAGGACCAGGCAACTCTCAACCACCTCAGACAGGCTTGAGCCTGATGTATTTCCAGAGCAGAGTCTTGTCAGTTGGTGTGTTGTGCACAGTGTTGGAATTGGGTGGCTGAAGGACACAGGTGAGAAGACGAGTAGGAATTGTGTCCCACAGTACAGGGTACAGTTTCTCTGATTCCTGTCAGATTTGGGAAGGACAACTTCAGAACGATTTTCTGGTGACTGTTTTAGGTCTATTCAGTGCAAGCTATGGAGTTTCTCTGCTGCTTTATAACAGTGAATCGTTGTTCTGCTGCTTTTACCCTTTCCCCAGCCACAATGGCCCATTCTGCTCTGTCCACTTTGCAGGCCCATTTTAGGCTATTTGTATAACAATAACACTTTGTAGGTCAGCTGTATCCACTTTAGGGGTTATAAATCAGAACAAAGATAGAAATAAAGAGAAAAGGAATGAAAGGAAATTGTCAGAGATGAGATGTAGTAAAAGGAAAAAACTTTTTCTCTCTATCTATAATTGACTGCAGAACAAAGTCAGACTGGTTTTGGTGACGACAGGGTATAAAAATCATGCTTGAGGTTAAATCTATTTTCCTGAGGACAGCAGGACAATTTACCTGAGTGCCACACTTTTAATAATCAAGTTTTAGAGGAGTGATTAAAGACTAAAAGAGGGAATATTGGTACCTGACTCCCCGCCAGGCTGGAAGCCAGAACTGCAGGTGCAAAAAATTTCCACTACACCACAACACAGCATTTTAGAAAGGGCAATACTTTTTCCTAATAGACTGGTCACCTATTAGGTGTTTCTCAGCATCCTAATGCTCTAACAAAGACCTAATCAAAAAACCCTATTTCTTGACTAACAATTTCATTAAAGTATTTTTTCAAAGACACTTTAGTTCAATATTAGCACTTTGCCTGAATTGGTTCTTAACCTCTTTCAACTTCTACCTCATTGTCTGGGGTCCATGTTAGGCTCCTGTGTGCCTAAATTTGGAAGTGTAATTCCATTTCCAAAACCCTTCCTCTCTCACAGTGGGGCCAAACTGCCTCCTCCTGTTCTCCCACGCAGGCTCTTGCCCTCTGACTCCTCTTAACAGCTAAACCTTTGGTTCCAGTTTCCATCAGATCTGCTGAGGGAAGCTGGCTAAGGAAAAGGAAATTGCAGGCACCACAGCCAAACGAGAGAGTACAGACTTGGAGCAGATCCCAGCAACATAGCTTGTTACAGGCAGCAAACAGGTATAACTTTTCACGTACAGTCAACTACAAACAGCACAGCCAACCAGGTTGCTGCCCAGCTGGGCTACAAAACCAGGCCATTCGAAAGAAAATGAAGGCTAAAAGGGCTTTGAAGGATGTTTACACCTACCCACAGCCATTCTTGGTGGTTCCAGAAGGACTTTTAGGATGTGGGTGGGGTTCTCAAATGGGGTGCAGAGGATGGACTGCAGATAAACAGTGGAAGCTGGGCACATGTGGTTTTGAGGTAGCAGGGGATGGAGAAAGACATGACAGCTCTAGCTGGGAGCTTTTATCTCTCTTCTCCACAACTTTTCAGGAAATGATCTGCAGAGGCTCCAGGTGAATAGAAAGCACAAGTCAAATTGGGATCTGGGTGATGAGAAATTATAACTTAAATTGTATTGGAAATTTTGTATTATGCTATTTATAGATTGTAATAAATTCTCTGATATAAGAGTCACATTATAGAATTTTATTCTTTATATTTTTTTCTTTATTATTTATTGTATTCTTCTCTTATTCTGCTAAGAATAAAAACCTTCAATTGCAACTGTGATTTAGTGAAACCATTACTCTGCCAAGGACCCCTAAAAGAATTGGTTTATCCCCTCCTCTGTTGGATGTTGGAAGACAGCGCTGTCTACTTCAGGCCCTTGGGGGCTTCCCCAGCACAAGATTCCCACCTTCTACAGTTCGGTCTGTGGTGTCTAGCTTCATTCCACAGTGCCAAATCTCTACAAGTGGTGACTCCCTGACATTTCACTCACTAGGATGCATTTCTACAGGTCAGAAGATGTACCAAAGCCAAGGGGAACCCACTGCTCATACATGAGCATGTGCCATGAGGGCCTGCTACCTGCACTGGACCCATATTAATTATTCAGCAAAAAAACCCAAATAATCAAATCACTCTCTCAAGATAAAGTTTAAGCGTTCAAGCTCTGATGTGTTTTAGTCCTAACAGCTGATGGGTGAAATCTGTGGAGGAGGTAGGCAGCTGAACAGACAGGAGCAGTAGTAACTGTATTTTTGAGGCAAATTATGTGATCCTAATGCACTAAACTTAGAATTATTATCACAGCTTACCAGGGGTTTAAATATCAGGGGCTGCTTATGTCCCATATTTCTCCCTTCCAGCTGCTGAATTTTCCTTAAGCTAGCAGGCCTGCAAATCATTCCCAGAGATGCAGTAGCTGCTGAGGAAGGTGCAGACCCATGCTAGCAAACTGCTTGCACTCAACAAATGGAAAACCTACATGGACCACAGAAAAATGCAGTTTAATGGAGAGTTAAATACTGGTGGGTTTGAAAAACAAGGTTAGCTGATTATAACATAGGTCTGATGGAGAAGGCTTAATCTTCTATTGGCTTGCATCACGCATGATTTCATACCATTTTAATCGCTCTTGCCCTGGACATTTCAACTCTGAGGGAGATACCTTCACACGCTGCAGGGTAACAGGGAATCTGCTTCTTACCACCTGTTTCTCTGGCTTTTTTTGGCCGTACATCCCGGACAGCATTTGCGGGAGGCACGCCGTGGAGCAGCGCACCGCCCGTGTCCCTCCATCGATCCGCCGCGCCCGCACCGCGGGGAGCTTCGGCGGGGCCTTTGTGTCGCTCCGCCGCACGTTGCTCGTCTGCCTCTGTCCCCCGTCCCGCTGGGCAGCGCTGGGGACACTGCCACCGGGCGCGACCCATCGGGGACAGGGCTCCCCATCCCGCGCCTCCCCTCCGCACCTGTGGACCCGCCGCGCCCCGCGGTTCCGCGCTGCCCGCCCGTGTCAGGCGCTCCCGGTGCTCCCCGCCCACCATCTTCTCCCCTCCCCGACAGGCACGGCCGAGGCGAAGCGGCGGGCGGGCGGCTGCCTCCTTCTCCCTCCCCTTCTCCTCAGATGCCCTTTGCAGGGTTATTATTACAGTTCGTGGCTGCGCTCCGCCTGCCCCCCCTCCCCGCCCGCCCCTCCGCGCTGCGCAGCGCGCTGGCCGCCCTCCCCGCCCGGGCTGGCCGCCGCGCAGGGGTGCGGGATCCCCGCGGCCCGCAGCCAACGCTCTCCGCGCCCGCTGCGCCGCGTCCAGCACCTCTGCCTGCTCCCGGCACCATCGCCCCGCTCTGTTCCCCGCACATCGCCCCGCACCCTCTGCCCGCTCCCGGCTCCATCACCCCGCTCCTGTTCCCGGCTCCTTCACCCCATTCCTGTTCTCGGCTCCATCACCCCGCTCCCGTTCCCCGCACTATCGGCCCGCTCCCGCTCCCCGCACCACCGCCCCGCTCCCGCTCCCCGCAGCCCCGGGGCTCGGTCGGCGGCGGGCGGGTGCTGCCCTATGGCTCTCCCAGACAGCGGGGGGAACGCGGGGCTGCGGATTATTGCAGACTAAGCAGTCTGGCGCTGCAGCAGCGTGCGGGGGGAGGCGGGCGGGCAGGGGGAATGTGTGTGCGTGCGTGCGTGTGTAAGTGTGTGTGTGTGTGTGTGTGTAAGGGGGGATGGAGCTGGCAGCTGGCCAGCTACCATCAGAATTAGCTCATTGTTCAATATAACCAGCGTTGGCAAGCAAAACCCAGCCCGAGAGAGGGAACAGGGAGGGGGGTGGGGGGGAGAGAGAGAGAGACTTTCCCCCAGCCACCCCCACCCCTTTTTTCTTTTTTTTTTTCCTCCGAGGCTGCACTTTGGAAGAGGTGCAGTCATTCTTACCCACACCCCCTACCCTCTCTCCACTCCCCCAACTATAAATTCCGTTCCGTAGCATGCTGCCCCTTTGTAATCCACATTTGTGTTTCAGATCATGTAGAAAGGACAGAAAGTGAGCAGGGAGCGGGGGCTTTTGTCTGTAAGTATATGCAATTCCTATCCACAGAATTTTTTTTTTTTTTTTAATTAATCCCCTTTCTCTCTCTCCCTCTCTCTCCCTCGCTCTTTCCCTTTCCCCTTTCTTCCCTCTGTGTTTCTCTGAGTTGTTTTTTATTTTTATAAATTTCTTTTTGATTTCTTTTTGTCCTTAGCCGCACTTTGCTGCAGCTTGGCTTTCCCCTCTCGGTGCACATTTCCAAACAGGCTTTTTTAAGGAAAAGGAGAGAACGTGCAGTATATGTATCTAACTCTTTGTGCTTTAAGGCTGGATTTCTAGGCTGAGGATTTTTCTGCACACATGCAAGGGGAGATGTGAAGTGATTTTCTAAAATGTTTTCCTTTTTCTGGGTTTTGCACTCTGCAAACACCAAAATGCATTTTTGAACCTAATGCACCTGGCTTTGGCTTTGTTAGCATGGATGCAAGGCTCTAGGATAGGTTTATCATCTCCTTTCTTCTCCCTTGTAAAACGAATCTCCCTCTTCTCCGCCCTGACACTGGATTCCTCTCAGGCTGCTGGGGTTTATTTTTAGAAAGAGTCATTCTTGCAACAGCCTTCTGCATTTTTGCATGTGCAGCGGTTAAATTTTGGGTGGTTCTTTTGAGAAAAAAAAAAAAGAAACAAACAAAACCAAAACAAACCATATTTTGCTGAACATGTAGTGACGTCCTGCTTTTTTCAAACATTTCTGTGTATGTTTATAGATACATGAGTTTGCAGTTTTAAATCCAATATGTATATGTGTGTTTGTGTAAACATATGACTCATACCTAATTATATTTCATGCATACATGCTATAGGTAAGAAATATGAATAGAAGAGAACTTTAATTTTTGTCGCTATAAGAAAGCTGATAAAGGAGATATGCTACAAATTCAGTCCATTAAGAGAGTGATAATTTAAGGTAAATGAGGTAGGACCTACTCTTTTTTTTTTCTCTCCCCGTTTAAAATAGGGGGGTGTGTGTGGAACAGAGAGAGGGAGAAAAACTGGAGGTTATGTAATGCAGTGCCATTTCCAAAAATACCTACTCTCTGGGCTGTTACATTGTGTTATACTTGTTCCTTGATTGCAAAAACCCACACTTTGTAGTATGCCTGGGAACAATGGACCACAATTACAGTAAACACAGAATGACAGTTATTTGTCCTCTTGGCTGATTTTTACCTGTGCTAACCATTACGTACAGGGCTCTTCAGAAATGTACCCAGTGCTAAGAATAGTGTAGGGTTCTGCAAATCCCGGTACCAGGGATTCCTTTGTCCTATATTTAAGCCTACAGATGACTGAAGTGCAGCGATGCATGGTACATAAGCATATGTGTGATTAGAATAATTTGCATTACTTTAATCTTAACCACTGAAGCTATTACTGGGTTCACTCACTGTTATGCTGGCAAAAAACCCCAAAAACCTTTTAAATATTGCAACAGTGAGGATTACTTTTTTTCATTTTAATTTTTTTTAAATTGTTTTCAGATTGTTCTCCTTGCGCTACTTGAGAGAAACTGCAATCCCAAGACTTAACAGAACCTAAAAATGGTAAGAATTAGTTGCTTTAGCAAAGTATCAATAATTTTTTGTGTGTAAATACAGACATTTTTTTCCTCTTTCCAATTCTCATTTATAAATATGACCATTATAAGACATACCTTTTCAGGCTGTGGGCATTTGCCGTACAATAACTGATGTAATCTGAAAAGCTCCTTATGTTGAGTCTTTTATTTTCTTGCATTTTTTGAATAAAAATCTAAAATCCCTCTCTGTGCGGTAAGGCTTATTTGATTGAAACAAGAAATATTTAGGTTATTGTGAAAAATACACATCGTAACACATGCAGCAATACATGCAGACAAAACAATGTCCAGTAATGCCAACTCTGACACTTTCCTCCCAAAGAGAAGAAATAGGTCATTGCACCTTGTAAGTGAAACAGATTTAATGTTAGTCTGTCAGGGAAGTACATAAGTTGCAAACTAAATTTTCTTATTAAGTTACCCCTCTGAAAACACTACCATTCTTTGTGACACAAATCAGTTCTAGAAAAAATGTCTAGGCCTCAAACCTAACTTAAATTACAGGCACTTGTTTGGAATGTATTTAATGAATAACAGCCTGTTTCCTTCAGTGCTAATTGTGTTTGTATTTTCAGTGATTAAAGCACATTTGTTATACTCTGAGATACCACTGCTGACAAACTGATTTTAAGGATATATATGTAGATCTGGTATTCTCTGAGAAGGACTGTTTCAGAATCAGCAGGACAAAGGTAAAAGGGTTTTTTTTCAGAAAAAGTTCTCGAAGTAGGCAGATTTAGTTTAGACAGTTTGTTATCCTATAGCATTCTTAGCTGAGGATGCAGCCATCACCGAAGCACATCTAAATACATGTACTGGCAAAAATGTGATGTATTTTGGGTGCTACGTGATAAAATCATGATCAAACATCTGTTAATTAGTACTGAGCAATGCTTTAAGTAGCATTGCATAGGATGTATATTAGCATAGAGTATTTGCCCAAGTGTGAGGTTCTGAGGGACATATTTGTATGAAGATTGGGTTCAGTTAATTGCATTAATATTATCCTTGTCTGGTTCTTTGGGGTTGTTTTGATATGGGGGAGGAGGGATGATCAAAGGATAATTAAAATAAGCAAATAAGTACTCTGTTATAAAGGCTTTGTTTTTGTTTTTGGCTCCCTGTTCTATATCATTCCTATCCACAAAAATAAACTCGAAAATTCTGGAGTTTTAGTCTATTCTGGAACCTACTTTCATCAAAGTGCTTTGCTCATCTGTGTATAAATGAATAGATGGGGGTGGGGAATTAAAAGGGAAATTATTCACTTAAACTGTGAACAGAAATCATCTTAAAATACATGTTGTTCACACAACTGTGGAATATTGGATAAGGCAACTGTTTTCCTACCAACACCAAGGTGACAATCAGCCCACATTTTAGACGTTACGCAGGCTGCTATGTGTAATACATGCCTATCTACGGAACAAAAGATTATTTTAAGTTTAGTTAGGCATAAAATAGCCACTGATTTCCACCAGCGGATGGTTTTATAAATCTAGCAAGGTTCCCGTAGTAGGCAATGAAATCAGTTTTGTAAAGCCAGTTGCTGGGCCAAAACATAAAATACAACTTAGACCCATCCAAATGCAAAAAATAAAATATTGTTACCCACCTGTCTAGTTCCATCGTTTGCTTTGCAGTGTAACATGAGTACAAACCTCATTTAGCTGTTTTAAAAATTTCCACCTCCTTTTTGTGATCAGATTTGAAATGCAGGATCAGGTTTTACCCCAGCTTGCAAGGTTGTTTAAGATGTGATACTTGGCAGAATCTCTTCTCTACCACCACCCTTTTTTCCCCTTTCTTTCACTTCTGGCACACTAATGCTGAATGTAATTCTAAGTCAAACCAGTGACACACTTACCTTGCAGTAGTGGGCAGACCTCTCTTTGGCATATTTCTTCTTGTATTAACTGCAAATATCTCTCTAGCCATTCTAATTTGCAGGAAATACTCATCTTTGCATACCAACACCTTCTACATACTGAAATACATGATGATAGAAGTGCTTACTTTGTTTTTAACATCACAGTATATGCAAAAACTCTACTCTGCTCTCACTGGCCAGCGAAATTTTAGCTATTGTGTTTCACCAGACTGAGATAAACCTTTAAAATTGGTGGAAAATGGCCTTCTTATTCCTTGCTAGTCTGAAAGTTCATTCATTTTTTAGCTAGGTTTACAGTAAAATTTAAAGTGACCGGAATAAACTTGTTAAGTGAGAACAAATGAATTCTTGGTTTAACTTCACTGCCTTACCCTCTTAGTTTCTTAATGGTCTGTTGTCATAAAATGTTTCTTATACATTTTAAAAATAAAAGCAAGTAATTTAACACATTAATTTTCCAAGCTGCTTCTCCTTTTCCTGGACTTGGAATTTGAATTAACTGGTTAATTAAGCAGTCTTTCTTGCAGCTGTATAATAATAACATTGTCAATTTTAAGAGAAATAGAAAAGCAGAAGAGTGCACTTTTTATTATTCTTATAATTTTAACTCATGGACATTTTGAGCCACCTTACACAAGAGCATTTGCCATTTGAAGATCTGTCCTTACTTCTGCATAATGTATTTCCTTAAGTGTTGACTTGAAGGAGGAAAGAGCCTTTTATATTTGTGTGCAATGTATAAAACCCTGAGGTGATTGAAGTGCTCTTTTAATTTGTAATGCTGGAATATCTGTATACCACCTTTATGGCAAGTGCTGAGTGTCATGAAACATTAGCTAAAATTTTACTGCTAACTAGGCGGGGGGGAAAGGGTTCTAGTTAAAAAAGAATTTAAAAAAAAAAATTGCTTTAATTTTTTTTCTGTCCCATCTAATCAGTGAAAGTGATCACTGATTGAACCAATCACTGAAAAAAAGGTACTTATCAGAAGAGTGGAAGTAAGGAAGTCTTAATTCCAGTTTTCTGTGACCTCAAAGAAGGCTCTTACAAAGACCAGGAAAGGGTTGGGTTTTGTGTTGTGTTTGTTTACTTGTTTTTGTAATGGTAAATGTTTGTTTTAAAAGAAAGAGATCAGACCATCATTTTAGACAGTTAGAAAAGCAGTCTGTTTATTTGCTTCCAATGCACTCAGGTGTGTCCTTTTCTCCTTGTGGATTTCAGGTGACGTTCTGAGAGCTCACAGTGTAGGTGCTTAAGGAATTTAAACTAACAATGCTAATGAAAGTGTGTATCAGTAAGCAGATCCTCCATTATTTAATTTTGACTTTTCTGAAAGTAAACAAAAGGTAATCTAGAGCAGATCATTAATTTACTCCTGGCTTACCACAATGAGATGGTTTTCTTCCCAGCCTTTCTTGGTGGTGTGGGATCTCTCGGCTGGCTGTTGTACAGTATAGCTGTGTCATCCCAAAGCAAAAAGGCTCTGGAAGTAGGTCATTTGGGCTGAATGCTTCCTGTAGTGCATCCTTGCCTGAACGGCATCAGTTCTGAGATTATTCTGTCATATTCTGTCATTTACGTTCCCTGTATTTTATACTCTTACTTGGGGAAAAAGAGAAATATGGGATGATGACCTTTAGGGGCGAAAACAGTTGGGAGAAAAGCTCTTTTTGTTAAGTCACAGGGAAAGAAATTACAGCCTGCATTTGGTTGAAGAGAAAAGAATCATCATGCCATTTAGTTTTCTGTTTGTGTGTGGGGGGGGGTTTCCTAGTTTATAGAGAAATTTATAATAGCATTTACATTAGGTGAAGATATTTTTATGTTTGAGATTTCATCCCAGTTTAGCCATTACTAACCTTTTTCCAGGGAATTTCATGCAGGTGTCTTTACACATTCTGTAATTTTCTGTGCCCCTGGGCTGGAACAGCTCTTCATAATTTTAGGATTATTTGTGGAGAAGAGCCTAGAATTAGTCTGGCAGAGGCAGGCATTATTTGGAACCTTTTATATGCTCTGAGAAAATAAAAAAAGGGCAAGGTACTGAAATGAGACATTATGTCCAGCCTATTATTAGGAACACATTGGACAAAAGCAGCTTTTGGTCTGGCATGAGAAAACTCATACCCGGTTGATTATTACCAAGCCTGATATTGGAACTGGAATCTTGGAATCTTCTTTATGGTAAGTCAGAGCCATATAAAACCTGCAGAGCTGTCAGATCCCTTTCTGTTCATGCATAGCATGGGCAGAATTTGGTCAAGAGAGATAATTGTGAGGGATGAAAGCTAAGCAGCTTTGGCCATCTGAATGTGTATGTTGTGCTTCTTTATTATGCTTATGCACTGTGCATATTATACATGGTGTGTAGTTTGCTCAGTGCTGCTTGATTGCTGAAAACTCAGGGAGAATTAAAACCGTTCCAGCTTACAAAGTTTATAAGCAGAAATACAAACTAGTTTTTGCAATACTTCTGTCAAGCCACCTGTTCAGCAGAGCAGAAGACAAACCCTTACCTCGTTATGCGTTGAAAAGCAGGGCTTAAAAAAAAAAGTTTTTTTCCCAAAGCTGGAGATACTGTGGTTATTTCAGTGGTACAGCTCATATGCACATGAAAAGACAAAAGCTTTTTATATGTGTTTCTACTCAGTCACAAACATGCTCTGGGTGCTAAAATTTTGTAACTCTGCCCCAGCATACTTTAGCTGAACAGAACTGTGTTGACACATGGAATGGGAGGTTTATGTAACACTAGGTCCAGGAAAAATCTTTACTGAATTTTTTCCTCAATGGCTGAAATTTTGGAAAATTTACTTTAAGAATATACACCTTGTATCACTACACTTAGTTCTTTCATTTTTAATGCTTGGGATCTGAAGCCATCACTAACAATATTTTAATGATTTTTCTAACTTTGGTATGCTGCTGCCCCACACCTGAGTTCTGATCCTTGTATATGGCTAAAGAGAGGGGAAAGGGATGACACTTAAAAACTTCATAAACATAATTCAGTTAGCATCATTGACCAGGACAGGATATTTGAATAAAAAATATTTTTAACTGCATATTTTGGTTTTATTTAAAATATTTATACAGCTCATTAAACCATATTGGTTGAGTGTGCGATCTTGAAATATGCAAAAAATATTCTTTTCAAATGTTTAATGTAGAATGATAGTATGAACCAATGTTGGAGTGTTACATCAAATTCAATTTGGACTTCTGGTCCGGCAAATTCACAGTAGCACTACTGAATGAATCCCTATGTACAAGTTGCTGGGAGGATTCCTGATGTTTCCTTCTGTAAATACTGCATTAAAACAAACAAACAAGCAAAAACAACCCTCCCTCAGAATAAGCAGGATTTTCTCATCCTGCAGGAATAAGTGTCTCTGGAATAATTTTGTTAACACTAACCTGATTGTCTGTCTACTAGCTTGGCGTACCTATGTGGGAGCAAGTTGAAAAAAGTTACAAGAAATTTGTTTGTCCTCATTGGAGGGGGTAAAAACCTGGGCTTAATACACTCATTATCAGGAAGAACAACTGATCTCTTCCAGCACTGATGTTTGGAAGGCACACATTAACACCACAGAGCTACTTAGAAAGGTCAAGTTAGAGAGGAACAAATCTCCGAATCTTTGCTTTAAAATGACTGTGTATCTGTGATAAATCTCCATCACAAAACAGTATGAGCTTACATAGCTCCTCAGATCAGTCCCAGAACCCAGATATTTTATTACTTTCAGCCTACAGAGCATACATGATACACTTTTTTGCTTTTGTATCTGGAGTAGCACTTAACTGCATTACTATCTGCCAAACAGAGGCTGGTAAGAGGGAGGCTTCAGGTAAATGTACCACGGTGCTTTCAAGCACTTGTTAACAATCAGCTGCCCTCATTACATCTCTCTTAACGAGGTAAGTAAATGCTGTCTCTAAAATGTGGTTCTCTCTCCCATTTCCAAGAGTATGGCTGGGGGTTTTTAATACTTGCATGCAAAATGCTGGTTGGGCAGGAGCTGGCAGCTCCTGGGGGACAGAAGAGCTCTTGTGGCTGGGCTCTGCCAGAGAGCAGTCAGCAGAGGCACAGAGATTGGCTCCACTTGGGGAACAGCATTCCTGGTCAGATTTCTGGTCATCTTAGTATGTGTGAGAAAAACTGTTGTAGTCCAAATTAGTCTCTTGAGCCTTCTGTAAGTTACAGTGCTCAGGCCATTAATTTAGAAAATACATAGGTAATTAAAAAAAACCCAAACCTCACACTTTTTTGGGAGCCTGCTTGGTGTATATATTTTGTTCACCCCAAAACTGGAGGGCCAGATCTTAGGGGGCACACAGGAGAAGCTTTATTCTGGACTGTCTCTGTTCCTATTCTTAAGGATTCACTTACTGGCCAATGTTCTTGCTGGTCTTTCCCTTAAGATTGAAACTCAATAGAATGAGGACACTGCGCTGAATAGATGTTCTGGTCAGCCTCTGACCATGCTCCTTTTCTTCGTCCTTTTTAGCTTGAGTAATTTGTCAGTGTAAGGTATGAAACTACTGAAAAACAACTATGCATCCTTTGGTCCAGAATTTTGACTGCCATGCTGTGTGTTCACCTGGGTTTATAACAAGAGACTTGCTTATGCACCTTGTTCTGCAGTTACCATTAGGTGTAGATGCAAATAGTTACTAATTAAGCTCTACCTTATTGCACTTGAAGAGCAAATTACCAACTCCTATGTAATTAACTAAGAACTTGAGTATTATTTTAATTCTCAGCCTTGCTGTTGTTTTTCTGTGTGTTGCATGCTAAGTAAAACAACAACAACAAATACCGTAGTACAGAGGCAAAAAAATATATGTATATATACAAAATCAAAATAAATATGTGGGGTTGTACTGGGTTCTGAGTTTGGTTTTCTGGATGGCTGATTTGCTTATTTTGATTTCTGTGGTGTTTTGCAGTGTTTTGCAGTTACACAGACATTTACTGGGGGAACAAAGTAATTTGCAGCCATTTTATTGCTTAATGAAACTTTCCACATAATATGAGTTTGGGGTTTTTTTTAATAAATACATTTTTCTTTTTCAAGGAGTGCAATATTCTGGTAATGAGTATCTTTGTAATGTTCATTAATTCAGTAAGAAGTAGGAGGAGCATTTATACCAATATTCACAGTGTACTGTTTGATTTTTTTTTTACCTTGTATGCATGGTAAATAGTAGCAATGCTCTGCAATAATTTTTGTGGATTAATTAAGTAAAAAAGCAGCATGACAGCACTTGTAGCACACAAGCTGGATTCATCCTGACTGGTGCAGAAAACTGAACACTGATCTCTCTTCCTAAAAATTGCATTACATTCAGGTGGTGTGGAGTAGATTCCTCTCTGGGGAAAGTTAGAAAGTGTTTTCTGTAACTAACCTCATTCAATCAGATATGTTAGAAGACAGCAGAAGTTCTGCAGAGGGGTTCTTATTGGGTAAAGATGGGCAGAAGTCTTATTTGTAAGTACACACATAAAAGATGCAACCTGTATATGGATGAGGACAGGAATTAATCCCTCGAAGAAGCTGATAGAGATCAGCCAAGGCAG
This sequence comes from Lichenostomus cassidix, assembly GCF_008360975.1. Taxonomy (NCBI): domain Eukaryota; kingdom Metazoa; phylum Chordata; class Aves; order Passeriformes; family Meliphagidae; genus Lichenostomus; species Lichenostomus cassidix. The sequence continues at coordinate 7,531,937 of NC_139511.1, forward strand.
GAGACTGCATAGGAGCAGAAACGTCAGTGTAACCTCAAGAATAAATGTTTTAAGAACAACAAAGCAAACAGATGAAGGTGGGTTTATAGGAGAAGCTTTTCCATCAAAATCTAAAAATTTTTTTCCAAGGTCACTCCCTTATGTTGTGTAGGGAAGGAGCAAATGACATCCAGTTCTGTGAAATTGACAGAAATTGAAGATGTGATGCAAAAGGACTGCAAAAATCCCTGAAAAACCTAATGAATAAAGTTCATAATTCATGTGCAGTGTGGAGATGTGGATGCAAGGAAAAGCATACTTGTCTCACTTAGGCCTTTTCATCTCTATGTGGTTGTGAGTTTGAGTCATCAGATGGGGAGGAATAAAAAACAGCAGTAATGTCTTCCCCATGAAAAGGCAAAGATAACAAAGGATGCTGATGCAGAGAAGTCAAAGGCAAATTCAGGTGTACAGTTGTCCTGCCATGTTCTGCTGATATACTGCCAAGTATTAATTATCATTGCAATGGCAGGAAAAGTCCCACAAAAACGGTGAGCCATTGGAGCAATTCCAGCTGGAGAATCATGATGTAATTCTTTATCAGTTCTCTCAAAACATTTATCTAACTTTCTTTACTGTGTGGAATTAACCAAGTGAAATAAATGTAAATTTTTTTTTCCCCATTGATTTTTTAATGTTCATGGCACTGATGTGGAAAACAGGGATGACAGAAAAATCTGCTGCCCCTGACAGGATACTGAAGACATGAAGTCGGCTTATTTGGGCTGACTGTGGCTGCACCCTGAGGAAAGGCTTAGACTTGTGATGCAGAGCCACGCAAAAAAGCAAACAAATTCACAAAATTTACAAGCCTCACACCTGCTAATTCACAGCTTCACAGCCTTTTTAAGCTATTAATCTAAGGTAATGAAGTTGCATTTTAACTTGGGCAAGTTGTGGTTTCTGCTGTTTCAATAGGGAAATCTTCCTCAACAAGGCTGTTTCAGAGTCAGCCTCTCACAATAGCAGCATCCTGTTGGATCGTGAGCACAGCTTCTTAAATGTAACAAAGGCTCATCAAAACTTCAAGGACTCATTGAAATAAGGAGTAATGATGAGTACTCTTGATGTAGCCTTGTCATCGCCCTCTCCAGAAGATTTAGAAAATAAAAGCTGACTGATAGCATACTGCTGCCCAACTAAACTCTTTAAAAGCAGCAACCGTTCAGCTGACAGTTGCTGTATGTTTTAAATCTTGTGTGCTAGGTTAGGAACATAGTGGATATTTGTATTATATGCTTTCATAATTTCCCCCTCATGGTCTTAAAAATAAATTACTGAAGAAGGGAGTTTACTCCTTCCAGTGAAGTTAAGGCTTTGATCCTAGCACAAGCTTTCCCTCCGCTTTTCTTGAAAAGGAATTAGTGAGGTTTTCATCCACATTATTTATTAGGTGTTTGAGCAGTGGTGCAGTAAGCTGTTTATGCATTTGGATTGTGACTGTGGGACACTGGTTAGGAAGAAAACGTTTTACTGCAGTGGGAGGCATTTGGGAGAATTGAGAAGTGCATGGTAGGATGTGCTGTGAAATGTACATTTACAGCTGAAACTAGCTGGTAACTAAGACGTTTTAAAGAAATGTGGGTACAGAAATGAGGAGCAGTGGTTCTTTCTGGCTGTACAGCCCATCCTCAGGAGGAGTTAGTAGGAGGATGGCCTCTCTCCCTCTCTCTGTTCTGGATTAGGGCACCCAGTCCTCACAGCTGCAATATCATGTAGAGAGAACAAGTGTGCCTCTTTTTTTACTTCATTTCCACACACAGCTCTTGTCATTCTATTCCCTTGTTCTTCAGCACGTGGCCATCTGTGCCACCTATTGTACTGCTAATCCACATAGTAAATATTTTTCTTCCAGCTTTCTTTTTTTTTTGCCCTCTCCTTTCCTAGGTAGGCCACTGCAGAATTACTAGAGATGGTCACCTTTTACTCAGAATTAGGATCTGGAGTAGTTGTCATTGTTTCCTTTCTTGTTTTCAGTCCCCCCTCCCTTACTCAAAATTGGTTTATAAGACAAAGATGTTATCTGAAGCTTCTCAAAAGGTGGTTGCTGATTTCCTCAGAGAAGTTACTCTTCAATAAACTTTTAGTTAAGAAATCCAGACTGCAGTTGAGTACCACTGTAAGTCCTGAATGAGACTCGATTATAGGAGTTCAGTTTTGGTTCACATGGGAAAAAAGAGAAAAAAAGAAAAGGTAATTCCAAGGGCTTTCCCAGTTGTTTCTTAACTATAAAAATCTTGGGAATGCTTAACAGGAGTATTCTCATTTTAGTACGTTTAGCATGCCATAAATCAGGCTTTTTTTCCTCTTGATGGATTTACCTGAATGTTTGAAAGATGCTCTTGGTGGATAGGAATGAACAGTGGGTACCAAACAATTTTTAAAATTTTTATATGACTGATAGCATATGTTTAGTTCAGCTCTGTTGAAATTATTTTTTGTATCTCTTTTAAGGCTGGACAAAAGATTGTGTTCCCCTACTGTTGTCCTTTAAGAATACATGGCTTAAAATGAAAAACTTTGAATTAGAATTTGGAAATGTTGGTAAAACCAAACAAGAGCAAAAGAGTTTCTCAGTCTATTGGGCAAAGGAGTAAACAAGGCTCTACCGGTTTTGAAAAAAACAAAAGCAAAACAACCCAAAAAATTATCAGTAGTTCTGAAATCTGAGAGAGCTGGTAAATAGACTAGGCATTTATTTTAGTCCACTTTTGCTCTTTTTCTAATATCAAATTTTAGTATTTGTATCTTTTCAGGAGACTGGAGGCTACAGAATTGCAAATATACTCATAGAGAACCCACAATTCCCAGTTTCAAGCTGGCCTCAGTGTTTCAGGCAGAATTGCATTGGTTGTGTAACAGTGTCTCAGGTAGCTCTTCCCAGGTCTGATGGTTCATGGATGAAGCTTCCTAGCTTAACAGTCTGGCTAATGAGGATCAAAAACTAAGGCTATCAGTGTGAGTCAGCATTATGCAGACTTGCAGAACTGTAGTTTTCAATCCATGCTAAAGCTCAGTAATTCCATTCTGAATCCTGATACTTTGGTTATTTAAGCCAAGCCTGCTCTTCCATAACAGTCACACAGGAAGTACTAAAAAATGAAAATTTGGTGTGTATCAATGGAAGCATTTATTTAGAAGTCTTTGCTTCATGCTAACAGCTGGAATGTTGTAACCCTTACATCTTACTCTGTAACGGAGCATTGCTTTCCTCTCTCTGTTAGCTCATCTTGCAACATTTATGTCAGTAATTTTGAGCTGCTGTAATTGAATTAATGGTCTATGTGTTTTTCTAACACCCTAGTTGTCAGTATATTCAAACTTCTAAGTAGTTTCTGCACTTACAAAGAACAGCAAGATGTCATGGTTTTTTATCTTTTTTTTCTCCCTCCTAGTGGATTGAAGTAAATCTTTAGTGGACTTTTCTATAACAGCATCTTTTTTTCCATTCCAGAATCTTCCTCCACTTGGCCAGAAACTAAGCCATGATTCTCCAGCTTTTCAGCATTGCACCCAAAACAGACACTTACAGTCCTTTGTCCATTCAGGACCCTGGTACAGTCACAGCAGAACAGTCACTTCATGTGAAATAGGTCCATGTAATTATTATCTGTGTGCAAGGGCCGCAGTATTTGTTTTTGAAGAAAAAATGATATTATTGATTTTTCTTTTCTTTACAGGGAATTACTGGGAAAGAGATTTTGGGGATTGTGTAGGGTATTTTGCAGGTGGTAGTAGGTTTTGGTGTTTGTTTTCTTTAACCCTGGAGCAATAGTTGTGAACTCATCTTACAATTTACACATTTTCCCTCCTTTCCCATTCCCAAATTCCACCATCAAAGTGCAGTTCCTCCAAGTTTGTATGAATTTAATTTGAGGATTCCTTTCTTCTTCATTTAACTTCAGGTGTTTATTTTATTCCTATTAGGTTATTAATAGTGACAACACAGCCTACAGGCTAACCTAAATACATCTCAGACTCCATGGAAAATACAGAAGGCTGTATTCATGATAATGACTAATACTGTATTCTGATGCTTAGGTTAGCCTCCTGTATACATTTTTGTACACTTTCCTGGTTTGAACAGGGTGTCCTGTGGTAGAGCTGAACTCCTGATGCTATTTCCCACCATGAGTTTTCATACAAAAACTATGATTACACAATAAAATCAATACATAATTCAGAATGGGTAATCAGTGATTATAAATAGCAGTGGAAGAGATCAGAGGTTACTTGGTATCTTTCATTCAAGTGTTTCAAATATTCAGTGTGAACATGAACAAAGTTCACAGAATGCCCTCTGCTATGTATTGGTTTTTTTATGTCAAACACACCCAGAGAGCTGAATTGGCTCGTCTGAGACCTCAGATATGGAAAAAAAAAAATCTGTTGCTTTAATCAGTAGAAAGTACTATGGTTTGTACTGCAGAAAAGATGGCAGAATGTACAAAGAGCAGGCACTGCCTTGAGTTCTGTGTTTGAAATTTCTCTCCTCTGTGTCCTGCATTATAGAAGAGTTCAGTGTTTTCTATTGGGAAGATGACTTAATTAATCTTCCAATAATTTCTCTAAGATAGAACTAGTCCAGTTGTGACAGCTAATAGTCAACATGCAACTGTACAGAAATTAAACCTTTCCTCATGGTTCAGTATATGCACAGTAGCAAACAGGTGAGTAAAACTGGACCAGCACTTCCTTAAGTGACAATGCAAATTTTGATTACCAAAGGTAAAAATATTTGAATGGAATAATTTGTAATGGCCAGTTCAAAATACTGACAGTTTGACATCCAGGCATCATGCAGAAAGAATTCAATTCACCACACACCAAGGGCCCAGGAGACAGACCCAGCAGGAAAATAAATTTAAGAATTTCAGCATTGTATGTAAATTGTACCTGACCACTCCAGTGTTTCTGAGACTGAGAGGAAGAGATATTCTGATCTTCATTCTGAAGCTGAGAGGCGTAAGCTTGGTATTTATTCACTCTAACCTCCCTCTGATTTTAGTGCCCAGCTTTGAATCTTATCCATTTTTATACAGGAAGGTTTTCCTACAGATATCATAGACCAGCACTTTAACGATTGAATCCTGCTGCCAGCTATTTCACTGTATGTGTTTTGTAATGTGTTGGAATTTCTTTAATGTGGAAAATACAAGCCACTAACACACAATTGTAATAGTCTCAATGATCTTACAAAGTTATATGCTCTAGTTCACCACTCACTGTGACAAGATATGAAAGGAGTGTTACTCTTGTCACCTGCAGTCAGCAACAAAGATAATGAACTTCATTAAACAGCCTTTTGCCAGTGACCTCTGGCAGAAGGGAATGGATATGTTGTCTCAAAGTGTCCTCAGTAAGTTTATTAGTACAGATGTCCTCTTATAAAGAATTTATTAGAAATATTTTTTTAAAAATCTAGCCTATGCTCTTTTTAAAAAAACCCAAAAGTGCCTGTTGAAAGGAGATAAACATAAAACAATATAGCTGGAATGCTCTAGGGACAGATGTTGTCATGGGTACAAAAAATATATACTTAACATTAAACACTCTGGACCAAGTTCCACCAAAATTAGAATTGTTTTAGTAATGTGGTCTGTTACAAGAGCACCATTGCATTTAGTGAATCTCTGTTAGTAAGATCTTGCATATATTTATGTCACTACAGGTTTATCAGCCAGGTTCAATGATTTGGGTAAACCAGAAGATCCTTCCAACCAGCCGAGGGGATGGGGGGATTCCAAAGGTAAAGCTATTTATGTAATTTCTTTCGTATAATAAATAGTTTGCTAAGATGAAAGTTCCCAGAAAAAAAAATAGAAAGTTCAGTGGATTTTATTTTACAACTGCTTCAAGAAAGTAGCCAGCTCTCATGATTTCATCACGAGTCTCATATTACTCTGTTTTTCTTAAAGCCTTGGCTCCTTGCACCAGGCAGCTAACTGAAGAGCTCAGCTTTCATTTTATAATTATGTTTTTAGCCTTCAGGCTTGCAGAAAACATGGACTCTTGCTGGCTGCACACCAGAAGGAAAACCTACTAATTTTCAAGAGCTCATATTTCTTAAGCCTGTCTCATGACTTTACAAGCTTGACATCTGAGTTTTGAATTCTTAATTTTGGCAATGTTTTCTTAGCAATGCAGACGAAAACATCAATGATAATGCTGCAGGAGTAATTAGGTGGTGTTGCTTATCTTTTATTAAGTATCTTGCTTGTGTCTTACCTGGCTTGAGTAACAAGCATACAAAGCAGTTCTCATCTGAGTTTGACAATAAATACCCCAACAAAAAGGCAGAAGATGTGGCTCATCCAACAGGATTAATAAGATTTTATTTTGTTACCATTACTGGTTTAATAAAGGTGAAACTGAAATGAAATTTGAGTAGTGAAAGATAACAGATTACTGTTACTGCATGCAGAACCTCAGGATGTGTATGTTTTATTTTCATATTCCTTTTCAGTTACTGGCTCAAGCAGGTAAGTAAGGAAGAGAACACATGGAAAACTTTTTTGATTAAGTTTCAGTTATTAACTGGGCTCCAGCCCCCTGTTAACAAAACTATGCTGTTATTCATTCTGGAGAACACTATACTTTCCTCTACACTTTTTCCTCTTCAGGGGAACTTCTAAAGTTTATAGGTGGGCTATTTGCAGGCTCCTGTGGCAGCCTGCCCATCTTAATCCTAGCATATATGGCAGTACTGCCATTCTTAGCATTCACATTATTCCAGAAGTTCAGCTGAGAAGGCTGGTAGGAATGACAGAGTGTGATGAATATGCTCTATAGGGTCACACTTACATCAAATGAATTTCTGAATCAGCTGTGTGTTATCTAGATGATTTTTATTCAAAATTTTAAGTTAGAAGCTTTCAGTAAGTTGTCATTCATTATCAAACAAAGTTGCTTCTGTACAGGAATGAAGCTGTGCACTTTGTGCAGCATATCAACAATGCTGCATTATATTGGATTTAGGAATAGCTGTGGGTTTATGCTGTACATAGCATATAATAAAAGTTTTTCAAAAGGGATAACAGTTTCTCAAGTAGCCAAAATATATTGTACATATTTTTGCCCTTTAAACTTACTGGATACTTGCTTTGAAAATACAGTGTTTTTTTTCTAGCCTTTATGTAATACTTCAGAAGATACTTGGCACATGCTGGTACAACAACCAGTTTTGCGAACTAGCTCCAAATTTTATTTCACAATTGACCTTCAAAAGCGACTTCAATATTAGCTGCACACAGTCCAGCCTCCAGCACTGTGCATCTTTGGAAATTTTTTTCATTTGTACTATAAAATTTATTAGGATAAAACAGTGAAAAAAACTGCAGAAAGTTTTTAGTCCTCCAGCTGAGCAGTTTTATCTATTCAATGCTAAACCTGCTTGACCTGCTGAAAGAATAAAGTAAAATTAATAGATTTTTGAAAACAATTATTTGAGGTAAAAGTAAGGATTTTTTCTTATTTTCATGCAACCAACAAATTTAAAAGGATACAAATCTTAATGATAGTTTATTTCCAGACCTAGAAGGGTCACATGAGACTTTAGATCTCATGATTGTATGGCAGGATTTCAGGACCGAGATTGTTTTCACAGCTGAAAAGGAACTGCCCAACACAATGCTTTTGGAAATTTGCCCAGACCTTTGGTCTGTGTGGTGTGCCTGTTTGCATGTGTAAGTTTCTAGTTTTCCCTTCATATCCTGTAATGATACACAAGTAGCAAATTTAGTAAAATAAAAATAAGTAAAAATATTTTCATGAGGATGGAATTTTCTGGAGTCCTGTGAGGAAACATGTTTGTACAGTCACTGAAATTTAAATGGTATTTTCTCACTTTGAAATTCCTGCAAGATCCCCAGATTGGCTCTAGCAAATGTGCCATAAAACTCCTTACCCTTCTGCATATGTGCTGACTAAATTCTGCTCTTTTCCTCCATTTCTTGATACCCCAAAAGAACAAGCCACCTCTTGTCTCCAGAAAGGGATTTTGCTTTGCTCTCAGCCTGAAAACTGCCCCTGTGTGCAATGCAGAACCCTATAGGAATTTCATCTACCTAAAAGCTGAATTTACCCTGTAAACTGTGATAAAGGCAGTGGGAGAGCCATGGGTGGCTTCATTCCCAGCATAAGTAAATGTAGCAAGCTTGAACATCCCAGTGAAAATTCTGGGTTTGAAGAGCCAGGACAGGAAAATTGCTGAAAATTGCACTTTATTGGTATTTGTGAAACTGCCATGTGTTTAATACCTAATTCAGAAATTCACAACCTTTACATCAGAAAAAAAAATTAACTTGGAGAAGACAACTTTAATTTCTTAAACAAAGAGAAGCATTGTGCTTTTAAGACAAACACGTCCTAAACAATATGAGCAATAAAACACCTTTACAATTCTCACCCCTTAAACACAAAAAATATAGATTTTTCTTTTCCTTAAGATATATCACTAGCTAAACAAATCATTTTTTTCAGATCCCATAGTGACATATCATCAGCAAAATGCTACAAACATGCTTACCCTTTAGACTTCATTCTGAAGCTTAAAATATTTAAATGCTGTTTAAATATTTTGCTGAATAGGCACAATTAATATATATAGTTAATGAAGACATATTTGAGGCAGCTGGCTCATATGGCACAGCACTTCCTTACCTGTCCAGAACAAGAAAGACACTTCAGTGTTTTTAGTGTTCTGTTTTCAATGGATTAAAAATAGGGAGGGGACTTACTAGTGTATGTTGGTTGGTTAACAGTAAGGTTTTTAAAAAGATATCAGATCTAAGCTGGAAAAATTCTCTTAACATTGAGATGATCTTTCATAAAGATGCACTTTTATGTTGGAGGCCAAGTGGATCTCTTGCATTTTGGCTGCTAGGAATTTGTGCCCAAGTGAAATGTTTTTCTCAGGTGCTGCAAGAACAGCCTGGTTTTCAAACAGTCATTAGTTCCCTGTGGTATTAGCATTTACAGGGGTTTCAGTCATGTTTAGTAGATGAACCAAAGCTAGGGAATGATGGAAACCCCACCAAACAGAAGCACAGCTAATATCACTTTTTCCTCCCCACAGGGAAATCTCCCCATCTCGAAGGAAGTGAATCGCAAAAAAAGTGAGGCAGAGGGGGCATGCTCGGCTCCAGCAAGTGGCTATGGACAACATTTCACCAAAATCAATTACCTCCACTCTTTTTAAACATAATTTCTCCATTCGTATTACATATGGTGTATGGGTTTGATGAGGTCATGGTGTCATATATTGGAAATTGTTTCTGTGTATATCATCAAGTGTAAGAAGAAACTATGGGACTCTGAGCCTTGCTTTAGAGAATAACAGTGGACAAACGTGTACCATAAAAACTCGTTTTTAACATTCTAACTCAAGTGAAAGCTCTCAGAATTTCACACTGTGAATCCATGTTTACAAACATTACAGGTGGGCCCTCAGGCCTGGTTCTACCACAGCAATGTCTCTCACTACTCAAACTCCACAGCTCACACACAACTGGTAAACCACTCTCTCCATTTCCACCAACCCAAACTGCTTCTTGCAGAGGCTGAGAGTCCCCCTTTTTTTTCATTTAGATGTAAGGAGCCTAGTAGTTTATTTTCATCGATTGTCTGTATATCTCTATATTTTATCCATGTACTCTTTTGATGTATAGAAGTAGTATGAAACTCATGGTTTCCTTGTGGTAAGTGATTGTGATGCTGCCACGGGATTTGAGACACTGATGAATGGTGCTATTTTGGACTTTAAATATGCTCCTTGGCAAGGTAGCTCTGATGGAGTTATTTTTTATTTCCATGTTCTGAGAAGGTGTTGGTACTTTGTTTTTCTGAATGTTGTTCTTTAGACTGGACTGACTTGTTTACTTGTGTCTTCAGTGTGGCTTTCTTATTCAGTGCTGTAGGTGAGTAACTACTTATAGTGTACAAGTGAGGAACTGATTCCCTATCAGTGTCCACTCACAAACATGCAGTTATAGTGGGAGCAATCACAAAACTGTAATTTTCGTAAAATCTCCTTTCTGACTCCTATCCACCTTATGGAGAAAGATGAGCAATAATTTTCCACCAACTTCTCAAAATCTCTTGATTTTTGTCTTTTTTTCTTACAAGCCTTTTTTAAAGAAGGGACAAGTTTTAATGTCCTCTTCAAATCCATAAACTAGGGGATATAGTAAGAAAAATACAGCAAATTTCTGGGAAGAGAAGTCCTAAAGGGGAAAGAGTACATTTCCACAGTACTGTCAACATGTGGATTTTACATTTTTGTTCTTGCTCCCAAACTACTATCAATACAAAATAACACAAACCACGAAACTAAGCAGTATCATCTACTCATGGAATGTTGTTGTGTTAGACACAGTCTGAAAGCCCACCTTAATTTTTTATATAATTCTGTCTTTTAGCTCTTCCTTTTACAGGGCAGGCCTTGTTCTGAACTGTCTTAGCTTCTGACTGTTAAATACCAATGCATGCACTGCACTTCTCAATTTCTTTCCTTTCCCTACCTTCTGTATCCCTTTCCTTGTACACTTTATTTTCCAATAGAATAGATACGTCTGCTGTGCTGTATATAGAGCAAGAAGTAATATTCAGCAGTTGTGGCATTTATGTATAGTTGCAGTTGTGTACTGCTGAAAGCGCAGGCTTTTGTAACAATGTGATCTTTAATAATGCAAGTACCCAATGTATTTTAGCTATTTTAGTAGGATTTGTTCAATAAATATGCAAGCTCTAAGGGTAGCTGTGATGTGTCTCTTTCCTTATTACAATGAGGTGAGGGTTCCTCCGATTTTCCTCCTCAGGTTTTACCAATTGTTTTCACCTCTCCTTTTCCTGAATCCTGAAGTTTGTTTCAGGAATATCTGGTGAAGCAAAAGGTGATTTCTTTTGCTCCTGCAGAACAATAGCTAGCAAGATAACCTAAATGCCAGACCTGGATCTGGGAAATGATAGCTTGCTGGACAATGGCAGTCACATACTTGGCTTCCCAGACTGCTGAGTGGATGGGTCAGATGTGACACTCAATGCCATTTTTAGTTGTCCCGGGAGGACACTCTGGGGCTGTGCTGGGCAAATACAATGAGTTTCATTTTCCACCTCTGGTAAACTGAATTAAAAAGTAATTTTCCTTGTGTGGGTAGTACAGTTTTTAAAATAATGTTGATACCGTCCTCCCTTAAAAACACTTTTATTGGTGGAAAATTAACACACACATTTCTAAGTTTCAGAACATATATTGGCTTAATTACAGTAGATACAGTAGAGACAAAGATTATTTAATATAAACTGTGATTAATAATAGCTTCCTGAATAAGCAAAGATGGGAAGTAAGCAAATAAACACTTCTGTATCAGCAATAGTGGCTGTGGCACACACGTAGTATCAGCTTCATAAGATTAAACAGACAAAAATTTATAGTGATTATGCCTTAAAAAAAAAAAAAAGAAATGCATATGGCCATTTTAAAGAATGCCCCTAGGATTTAATACATATATTTTCACCTGTAGTTAGTTAAACTTTGGGATGAAGTATAACTAACTACAAAATTATATAAATGAAATTATTGGGAAAAAAAAAAGCAGTGTATGTATCTCACAGTCAGTTGTTGCAGAACACCACGACCAGCCACCTTTTACCTAGCTCATTAAATAATCATTTGTGCAATAGACTAGTGAGAGTATTTTGAAAGCATTATGGTCAAATAAATTGATTCAGGAAACACTGGTTCCAACTTCAAACCTTTTTATAACATATCCTGAAGTATCTGGCAAATCAATATTTGTCCCTCAGTAGATCAAGCAAAAAAAAAAAAGCCCTCAAAGATAAAATTGTGCAAAATAGAAATAATAATGAATACTAGTTCTTCATAAAGCATTTTAAGCTACAGAGATAAAATCACTAATTAGGAACTAACTCTCGTTACCACTGAGCATCACATTTTAAATGAAAAGTAGGGCAGAATGGCAAGTGTTATCAATTAATAAAAAAGCTGCATCATTAGTTACCAAAAGCAGAAAACATTAATCCTTACACCTTAGAGTTTGTGCCACCAAGGGCATCCTGAGGAGATATATTAAAAAAACTGATTCATATTAATAATTTTATTCAGTGGAAGTTAGCTAAATTCTGTCTGCATGCATATAAGACATATGGAAAAGAATCATAAAAATTTTGAGTCAATATTACTTTAGTGCCACACTCCAATTAAATTTCCACTATTAAAGCTGTACTACCACATCACAAAAGATGAAAAATAAAATCAATATTCCACAAAGAAGTTCGAACAGAAAAAGGAAATTTAAATAGAATGGATTGAGCCCAGATCTGTCTCATCAGCATGTTCTTGTGAGTGACAAAGACAATGTGAGTACAACCAGCAAGCCAAGTGAGATAATTTTGCTCTGGGTACAGCTGGAATAAGACATCCTCCTTGGGCACCCCAGTTCAGAGAACATGGGTGTTCAGTGGCAGGAGCCCAGGGAAACCAGCAGGAGTGGTGTGAGCAAGGGCAGAGACTGTGGCTGATGGGGACTGACTGAAACAAACAAGTTGGTTTAGTCCAAAGTGAAGCGAAAGAGTTTTTCATAGGGATAGAGTAAGACAGACCTCAGTGTGGTAAAAGAAGCTGTGATAATACTTCAATATCTGGAAAATACTGTCAAAGGTGGAAGGCTAGGAATGTGCTCTAGGAGAGGCCAAAGGAGAGGCTATCAGAGCTCATCTGAGGTCTTTCAGATCATGTAGGGTCTGTTATCATTTGCATCACCTGTAATTCAAAGTCAGATGGTCCTATTATGAAGTAAAGAAAGTCTAAAATCAGAAATTTCTGCTTTTCTGTAACTTCCTAAAAACTTCCCTGGCAAACTGTGGCCCCACACACTTCCAGAACTATTCACACAAGACATTCATTTCCCACTCACTTACTACAGGCTGAGTCCAAGAGGCCCTTGATCCATGTGCTAAAGCACAAGACTCCTTTTTGTGGCCCCTCACATCCCTGTTTACTAAGGTTCAGTTTGAGTTCTGGCAAAGCAAGAGGCAGAAATGCAGGAGCTTTGGGCTTTGCTGCTGCAGCCATGGGTAACTTACACTCTAGTGTAGGGAAAAGAAAGACCAGAAGGAAAAAGACAAAAAATAATAAAAAGAAAGAAACATGGAGAGAAACATAGCAAGCAATTAAGTGGAAATAAGAAATTTGGAACTTGAGCCTGTCTGAACTAGAGCTCCAGAGGTACAAGGTTTGCAGAGAGAACACACAAGTGTCGCATTCCAGCTTGGAACAGTTATTTTCTTTCACAGATACAGAGTAAGGGAACACGGTATAACAGAGCAGGCGTGCTGTAGTTTTCAATACCCTGAAGAAAAAGCCCAGTGTTCGGATACTCAAATACTGCCTGCTGCTAAAAAAAAAAAAAAAAGAGGAAAAAAAAGAAAATACACCCTGCATTTATAGTTCAACTGCTATGTAAACATAACCTAGAATCTTCAGGCATCCTACTAGCACACTGACAATCCTGCCTGCCAACACCTATCCATCTGAACTATTTTGTAAGTGCATCCAGAGCTACCATCTGTCTGTCACGGTATGACCAGAGCACAAAGTGCTGTGTAGGCTGGTGTAAATTATCTCAGGAAGCAGAGTAACTGCAAAATCAGCACTGCCTGGAAAAAAAAAATCAGAAAAGGATGCTCATGCTCTGTATTCATTTCTATATTGCTGTTCCTGATGCTGCCTGATCTCCTTAGCTTGATCCCACCAGTCAATTTATAACATTTCAGGGCAGCTTGACTTTATTTCTGCTCAGAGGGTTCTGAATTCGTGTTTTAAGTCATGGGTTTAAAGCTTTCACCCCGCATGTCACTTGGTGTGTACTGCTTTTCAGAGCTCTCAGATTCTTGTGACTCATCTAATATTTTCCAGCTGCTGGTTCCAGAGGAAGAGATGTGACCCAACAGCTGATGTTTTATACAAAGAAAGAGTATCCTGTTTGCACAGCACTGTTTCAAATTCATATTGCACATGTCTGAAGTTAAACCCATGAATCTGTCCAGACAGATAATTGTATTATTGGGAAATTTATTTTGTGTAACTTAGAACAGATCCTGAAGGTTCCAAAAATCCACAGTACCTGGTACTTCCCTTTTCCAGGATACATCCTCAAGATGAAAGTGTTTCTTGTGCATTTTTTTAATGTATTCTCAGGTGGTTTTTGCAGTCTCAAGACTTTAGTTCATCTCAACAGATCCCCATTAAAAATGTGAGTGAAGAAAGATCTTCATGGTATAATTTTTCCATTCAACACCACATCTTCCCCAAAGCTGCTTTTCTCAGCTGCAAATTTTACAGTGTGTTCCTAACAGAACTCTCTGTACCCACCTACTCAAGGCTTACCACAGACCATCCACCCTTCTTTAACAAAATTACTGGACTACAAGTACTGTAGGCTGCTACATTTTCAGCTAGGCTGCCACAGGTTTTACAGCTACATCTAGATTTGCTTTCCCAGTGGTTATGCAATCATTCTCCTCGCTGGCTGAAGTGGCAGCTGCTGGAGTTAAGTGTGTCAGCAGGCTGCCAGGTCAGCCCTGCTCTGGAGGCTTCACTCCCCGGTGACTCATTTTGGCTTGGTCACTTTTTCCCCACTGTGCCACTCGCTCGGAGATGAGTTTCTGCCCATGAGTCATCAGCGTGGCTGCAGAGCCCCGTCTGCTGAAGTCCGCTGGGAGGCTCAGGAGCCGTAATGTTTCCGGCACAGACTCCGCTCGGCCGATCAAAACCACCTGTAGCCTCCAACAAATTCACAGTCCGTTTGCTTTCTTTTCAAATCCGGCAAATTCTCGGTGTTTCCTTGGTAGCCCACCCAAGCTGGCAGCGCTGCTCACAGGAAGGTTGCATGAGGACAGGACTGCATGCGGCAAAAACACGGTTCAAAAAACCAAAAAAAATAAGAAAGGGGGGGAGGGTACAAAAAAGGATGCCTGAACACTGTGTTTGTAAATAAACAGCAGTAAGTTATCAGTAAGTTAACTGTAGCAGCAGGAAACATTTCTGTCAGATTCTGGAAAGCCAGCCATGGCAGGAAATTGTTATGTAAAGTACAAAATTGCTACTATTTAAAAGTGTACTTTGATCAACAAGGGGAGAAAAGATGCATTTCATGCTTTTCGCTCTGAAATACATCAAGATGAGCAATTTGACATACCTCTGTTCAGTGGGGAACCTCAAGTTAGCAGACTCGCAATTTGCTGTAACTCTTAAAGCTCACAGCATTGGCAGATCACACTTGAGAGCAGAGGAAAGAAAGTGGGCATTGTTCCCCAAGCTTCCTCTGCTGCTTGTCCTGTTACTGAAGGATGTAACCTCTCAGGTCAGACGAGGAGAGCTTGACACTGGAAAGAGAATGCACAGATGGGCATCCCACCTCCCACCCTGCCAGAGCCCTCTGGAGCTCTCTGCTCCAATTTCCATTGCCCAAAGGGTCACTGAGAAGCAAGTTTCAGCCAGAGAAGCCCAAGTCTAGCTGCTGTGAGTCAAGCAACTCACCTACAGGGCCCAGGTGTATTTGATAATCCATGATAATACAGCACACATGTCCAGAGGGTGTGGGCAGAAGCTTGCTGGAGAGAAATTAGTGGAGTGGGGTTACCCCAGTCCCTGAAAGTGAGATGGTCAAAGACCTGGAAAATAGGGAATGACCTTCTGTAGTGCAAAAGAGGCATCTTGACCAAATCCATTTCTATGATTAATGGCATCTATCCTAATTTCCAATAAAGTCAGTAGAAGGAGAACCCAAGAACACTGTGTGCCTAAAACACATGCCAAACCCAGGGATTTTGAAACAGTAAACCATCCTGATCTCACACTGCGGTAAATGCTGAGCTATTCCACTGGAATTACTAGGCTGAATAAACAAGATCAAAACCACTTTCATGAGGATTACCCAAAACTTCTGATGCACTTGTAAAGCAGACACCCCATCTGGATGAGTGAAACTGCAGAGCTCGTCTCTTATAGCCCAGACAGTGTCACTGACATTGTCTTACAGACAGGCAGAGTTTGAGCAGAAGAGCACAACTCTGCTTTGGGTAGTCAAATCTCCCTCAGCTGGGCTGTGCACCTCTAGTTTTCTCTCCTTTCCGGGGTGCTTGGCTGCTGCTGCTAAGAAACTGAACCTCTCCATGCGTTTTAAGTAAGGCCGCCACTCTAAGTATTGATGGGTTTTCTGTATTATCAAGGTGATTGTGCTGCGATGCTCCCTCCTGAGGGACTGCACTGCTCTGATGTGAAGGAACGACAGGAGCCACAGCTCACCTTCTGCTGGGAAGCTTTGGGATCTGTCTAAAACATACTTGATCAGCTATAATGCATTTTTTAGATAGAGAATAATTTTGTATGGATTTAGCGATTACAGCCCACAGAAAGAAGTTGGAACACAGGTTCCCTAAAAACTCAGATTTCTCCAGATGCACAAATGGGCTTTGCATTGCTCTAATGTGCTTGAAAGGTTTAAAAAGCCTAGGACTGGCATGAAGAACATGTCTTGTCCAGCTGGGCGATAAGGAAGACACAAGGTGGACATGACTCTCTTGCATTAATTCCTGTGCTGCAAAGCCAATACCCTTTTATTTTACACTCCTATCTATGGTATTTGTAAACACTCATCTCAGAAAAGTGAACAGCAATTCAAGTTACAGATTGTGACGGACCAAACATCTTGTTTGTGGATAGTGCAATAATGTTCTGTCCAGTGGCAGGTAAGGTAAGGTTTGTTGTCAAAACCATATGACTTTGTTTTTATTTTAGACTGGTACATGTGGACCCACTTCAGAAAACTGGGCTTTCTTGTACTTCTTGGAATCACCATGAAGCACTGAACCTGTTCCCGCACAGCCCATCAGCAAACCATCCCCACAAGCACAAACCTCTTTTGAGATGATAGAGTGCTGTTAAGGAAATGGATTTTGAAGGCTAAGAGAATAATCAACTGTGTCCTTTATGTTTTTTCCCTTTGGAGGAGAACATAATGTTTTCTGGTTAACCTTAAAATCTTGAACCCTAGAAAACATTATGTAATGTTTTATATTAGGAATATAATGCAAAACTGAAAGAAATAATTCTCCAGAGGCTTCACAGCAATAACTGTCCTAGGTTGCAATATAGATGTAGTTAAGTATTCTATTACCACCAGCTGTGGGCCATTAGCTGCTATCACCTGCTAATGGCCCACTCAGGATGACAGGCAATGGGCCATCCGTTAGCTGTTACCAGCTGCTAATGACCCACCCAGCATGACAGGCAATGGGCCATCAGGGACCCACCGTGTGACTCATGGACTTATCCCATTGTGGGATGCTCTGCCCAGGAAGGAGGAGCCAGGTGTTCCCACCTGGATATAACCTGGCCTTGAAACTGCCTGAGCTAGCCCTGTCTACTGGGTTCCCAGAGGACGAGAGCTACCACTGGATCTTCAGCTGGAGACTAGACCTTCACAGGATCACCGCTTCAACTGAACTACTTCAGTTGGACTGCTACCACCACCCTAACAGGGTGTTAGGTTGTATCTGACTTTGTCAGTGCTTTTCCTTGTATTATTTCACTTATTTTTAATTTCAGTCTTGACTTGTGACCTCCCACTGGTTTGTTTTCAAACCAACACACAAACTATAAGGGATAGGCAGAGATAATAATTTCAGAATATCTAATTTCAATATTACTAACCTGTGTAAGAGCTTTCAACAATTTTTGACTCTACACTAAACAAAACTATCTGTAATCAGGGTGGCAGGTACATCTGAGAACAAAATAAATATTTAAATTAGATAATATTGCTACATTTTCTGTGGGTAATTTTTACCACTGAAATTTTTGAAGCAAACTACCAGAAGTAGGCTGGTGAACATCACACTCTCCTGCATTTCAGGAAACCCCGTCTGGAGCAATGGAGACAGCAGGCCAGAGTTTTGCTGGATTATAAATAACCAGATTTGGCCTGGCTCTCTTGTGGATTATGCAAGTTCAGTGTGGAAGAGGAAAGCAAATTAGGGGCCTCATGTTGCCTATTTCTGAGCCAGGAGTTTGCTTTTACAGTACAGGCAGAAGGCAAAGGAGTAGGACAGGAATAGTTGCTGTCCCCCTGGGAGCAGGCAGACAAGTGAATGGCACATCTCCCCACTTCCTGTGCACCACAAAGCAACTACTGTGCCATGGAACAGATCTTTGGGGCTAGTTTGGCACCTTACAGGGCACAAACTAGCATGCTGTGCCTTCAGTATGTCAGTGTGTCAAACTAACTCCAGGCCACAGTTGGTGTCTTTTATTTGACCCCGAGAGAGGGGTGGCTTCTGAGCTGGCTCTGGCCAGCAATCAGCTTCCTACAGTATTTTGCAGGTGTGTTTTTGTGGCTAATTAGGACTTTACCACTCACCTTTGGTCTGGCAGGTCTCAGCTAGTATTTCCTCAAAGTACACCACCTCCATGGCAAGCCTCTGCCACTGATGGATTTTCTGTTTCATTCCTATTTCCAGAATGATATGTGGGTGCTACTGGAAAGAAATCAAATAAAAAGGAAGCAGTAGGTCAGGAAATTATCCAATGCACTCAGGACTCGCTTATCTTCTACCAGCTGCTAAAAATATTTTTTTCCCTGCTAGGAAACAAAAATTCATGTATCAATGTCTTGGACCGTGGCATTTGCAGGAGTATGCACCTCATATGGCCAATCTGAACAGCCATGGATGTCCAGTGCTGTGCTATTTTCTTGATTTAGTGCTGATTCCCTGGCACTCATAAGAAAAAGTGGAGAGAAAATCTAACAGTGAATGAGCTGTGTGTCCCAGCTTGATGCCAACATGCACATCTCTCTCTGAGCACTCACAAAACTTATTGACTCTAATAAAAGCAAGCAGTTGTAAAACCAGAGCTTAAATTCCCGATGGAGAAAGGTTAATGGCTGCACCAGGAAAGCCTATTCCCTAGGACCAGCACACCTGTGCTGCTGGATGATGAAGAGCCAGGAGGATCCACAGCAGCTGCTGCTGCTCCAGGAACCCCTGGGACAGCAGGAGGCTCCCCCAGGAGCAGCTGCAGTCCTTAAAAGAGGTGGCTCTCCAAGTCATTCTAAGCCACAGCTCCTGGCTTCCAACTGCTTTTGAAAAAGTAGCTTTAACTTATCCCTGGCTTCTTTTTACAGGTGTAAGAGGAAATAATACTGATTATTAGGCTTTGTAATGTGAGAAGGTGCAGAAATCCCTGCGATCAAGTTAAAAGTGTGCATTTAAAACAGTCCAAAACTAGGCAGTGATACGAAAACCTATGGGAAACTAGTCAAATTCACTGATTTCTTATGCCAACTACTGCAAATCACTCTGTGTCAGATTTAAAAGAAGAGAAATAACAACTACATCAACAATAAATACAACATTTCTATTGTATTTAACAAAACAAAAAGCCAAACAAACAAGCAATCCAAACCAAAACAAAAACAACAAAAAACCCAAAAAAGACCAAACAAAAACACACAAACAAGCAAACAAACAACAAAAACAACAACAAAAAGAAAAAAATAAAAGGAAAAGAAATGAAGAGAAACCCAAAAGAAACCACCTATGGGTTCCATTCTGGAGGGCACTTTTGGCACTCCAAATGTGTAACCTACCCCCACTTCCTTGCCCATTTTCATCACAACTCCATAAAACACTGCCTTCTTCCTTCTTCCTTCCCAGCACTGCTGAAGGGAAAACCCAGTCACTGTGAAACACTAAAAGCATAGTGGTCTGATGCATGGAAGTATGAAATATGCATGCAGTGGTTGTCATTATTCCCTTCCACACACTGTTACTACACTGGTTGAAAAGAGTGATCACTGATGCTTTAGAACTCTACAAATATAAAATACCTACTGTAGCCGACACTACCTGCCTCAACACACAGGCTTTCCCTCAGTTATATACCTGTACTCTAGTGGCAATATTATCTGGGCTCAACAATAGTTGTTCCTTCTCCCTGCATGTTCAGCCCTGACTTGTGAGGAACATTTATATGTTTATCTATTAGAGGTTGTGTTGTTTAGTTGAGTCTACTCTTGATGCAAGCTATTAAGTTACTCATAGCTTTCAAAAAATCCTATCATAGCTTTTAATAACAATAGCCATTATTGGTAGTCAAAACTTAGGCTACACTGACTAATGTAACCAAGTTCTATGCCTTTTCAATCTCCTTGGGTGAGTTGCTTGCTAAGACCATAAGGGTCTACCCATTACTGATCGTAAATTATGGGATTTGGCCATTTTTTTATACTATGCCTAGGAATATATTCATTAAAATTATTTGGATAGTGTCATCCTCCTCTAGAGTTAGCAATGCCTTGCAAGAGAAATTTCCAAATCCTTCTGTACACCATGGCATATTGTGGATAGGCCTGTACTTTTAGCTGTGCAAGAGAAGAGAAGTTGGCCTTGGCCAATTGAATTAACTGATCACAAAAGTTTTAAGACATAATACCAAAATTTTGAAAATTTGAAACAAAATTAATGATATTCTACCAATCATTTTTTTAGCAGTCAGCAAGGATTTGATGAGAAAGTTGCATCCAACCAATCCCATTTCCTTTATGGGAAGTTATAATGAAGTGAAAGGTTTGTGAATAAACAACAGAAGCTATAAATCTTGTCTTTTATTATGTTTTTGATATTGGCTGATGTGATCTTTTTATAAAAAATCTAGGCAAACCAAGTCTGGATGAAATACATTCGTGTGGGAGCAAAACTAGAGAACCGTACCAGAAAAGTGCTCAGCCATTTACTTCAAAAACACAGTTGTGAATTATGTCCTTGTCTTTGTCCAAATCAATACTTCCAGCAACTAGGAGTGAACTAGGAAGAAAACCAATTGAAATTTAGAGGCTGAGGTAAAAGTAGAGTCAGTGCCAGTGGTGAAACCCAAGAACAGTTAAAATTTTCATGACAAATTGATATTTTTTCTTTTTAAGGAAGTGCTGCTCAAGAAGAGGGCAATGTCACCCAGTGTTTACAGAGCCAAATTTTTGGGTAGTACTTCTGTAGAACACTATCTGCGGGTCAAAATGGATCTGAAGCTAGGAGGAGTTAATCTGCTGCTGTTGCTAGAAAAGCTAACACTCTACCAGATTATACAAACAGAAGTATTAACCTACAGGGCTCATGCAGAACTCATTCCACTCCTGTCAGCATTTGCAAAACCTCAGATGAGCAGCTGTATCTGGTTTTGGGCAAGGCACTTCCTGCATGATGGGGAGAAGTTGGAGGATGTCCAGCAGAGAGCAGTGAGAGTCGCCAGAGGTCTAGAAAATGTGCTCAGTGAGGAAAGACTGAAAGAAGTAGGACTGTTTAATCTAACATGAGGGGAACACAACAAAAAAGGCAGCTGCAAAGGGGCAGAAGAAAAATTTTGTTTCCTGGTCCATGAGAATCGGGGCAGGATGAAAAGAAGCTAAATCCAGGTATAGGGGCATTAGGTTTAATGTTTGAAAGTGGCTTCCTAAAGTTTGTCTGCTTCAGGATATTTTGGAAAGAAAAATCACACAAATTTTTACAAGTTGTGAAAAACCTCACAGCCATACAGGTAGTTCATACTGCTGAAGAAGGTCTTGGGAGAGCTTGGGAGACCTTTCCAGGCAAGACATGTAAGGCTGCTCTGAGGGTGGTGGTGGTGTGCCTCAGGACATGGTGGAAGTGTCCTGCCCCCCAAAAGATGCTATTGCAGGCTGGTTGCAATAGAAATCTCCCAATACCTAAACCAGAAGTGCAACATCGTGTTAATAAACCAAATACTTCAATGCTTTACACTTCAGTATTTTCATCCTTCCTCTTAGTACCCTATTTAAATAGTTTAATGCATGTTTAGGTGCAGTGGTTTCCATGGGTATAAGACTAATACACAAAACTCTGAACTTTGCCTTCTTGTCACACTCTGATGAGGCTGTGCTAAAACTATTGGTTTTATATCTACATGTAATCTAATAACAGCACAAGCAGCAGTTGCAGACTCTAGCCCCTGGCCTAATGACCCTATGTTTTAATTGAATATATGATGCACCAACCACAGCAAATGTGAGAAGGAGGAGGAGGACAAACAGTGCCTGAAACACAAGTTTCACCTCATCCAGTTTCTATTATCTCTGCCACCTACAGTATTTATGTTGTTTCAAAAATATCTTTAAATTTTCATTTTAGCTCACTGCCTTAAGAAAATGATTAATTAAAACCAAGGAGATTGGTTAGCTTTTTGACACCTACTCAGATAATAAGTCAGTATTCCCTCTCAAATCATCCATCCCACTTCTGTGGTGTCAAGAAGAGCAGGCAGTTCCCCACCTTCACCCTTCTGCTAGGACCAGGTGCTATTTCCAAGAGAGATGAGCATGGACCCTAGGTGCAGCTCATGGTGCTGATTGAGCATGATCAAGTCACCTGCCCAGGTGTCTTCTGGTCCACCTGCTCCAGCAGTTTACAGAGGTGCCTAGAGAAAGCCAGATTTTAATTTACTTCTAATTATTTCTGCCTCATGAGGCGACATAGTAGCTCATAAGAGGGACATGGCAGAGGGCTGAGTGTTTATAACCCCAGTGGATGTATCACTGGGTAGAGTTTTCTGCTCTGATGCTGCTGAGGAGGCCTGGGAACAATTTAGGTGTCCCTAGCAGCTGCCAAAACCCTGTACCAGACCAAGACATAGGCACTGAAAATTCAGCCACATGGAATTTATGAATAAAAACTATTGCTTCAGTTGAAGCTAGAGCTCTTATCTACTTGACAGTTGGAAGTAACCTTCACCTGTCTGAAATCTACCCGGTAGCACAGACTGGACATAAACTGATGGACAAGCTGGCTATTGCAGCATTCTCCTTGAAGAAGATATACGGGAGCAGATTTGTATCTCCAAACCTGCTCCGAACTCACACAACATGACACTTCCCAGGCCAAGGACAGTTTCTCTGGGCTCAGCTGGTAAAATCCAAGCTGCCTCAAGATTTTTCAAAGGTCACATCACCACCAGGATAATAATCAAAAGCAAGTTTTGATTTCATGTTGGCATTAGGTCACCCCTCAGAAGTGTTTCTGTGACACCTGTATTTCACCCCTTAACTCTGGCACATCATCAGCTTAACATCATCATCAGGAGGATTATAGTACTTCATGTACATGAAAAAGGCAAAAATTCATTATGCACTGAATATAGAAGTGAAAAGCTGTTTCTGGGACTCATTCTTGCTTAATCCTAAAGACAGATACCATAGTAAGCTTACAGGATCAGTCAGAACTAAACAGTCAATAGATGTGAAATTGCACATTCAGTCCTGAAATGAAATAAAATATGTTCTTTATACTAGTAAAGAAATATGAAGTTCTTTTCTTCGCAAACTACCTCTAAGGGTAATTTGACATGAAGAATTACTTGTGCTTTCTATATTACTTGATAGCAATTTATGTCAATTACTTAGCTTTTCCCTGTATTGTGAATTTTGAAGTACTTAGATTACTTTGTGCGTTTTTCCTCATTTTTGAATGAACACAGCTGTTGCCAAATTTCATTAAAGAAAGCTCTGTACACACTCTTTTTCAGAGGTGAAGCCAAGAATTTAGGAAGGTTTACAGATATGATTTTCATGCAGATAAGAGGACCACCATCAAATAGTGTCTCTTTAAATTTTAACTTCATGAGTTCAGTTACTTTTGCTACTGGAGATAAAAGGAAAGACCTAATGTAGCAGAAAAAATTTCCTCCTTCCAGCCTGCTTTTGTACAGCTGTCAAATGCTTCTTCATCTGGGCACTCTAAGACACAAGCAACTTAACTAATTAGGCCTCAGATCTGATTTAGTCCCTGTGCATTAACATCAAACTAAACTGACTGGTTTTTGCTGGAATGTGAATAAATTACTGAAAAAACTAATGTGTAATTATGAAGGGAATTGTCTAAATTCTCATATGGTTCATCTTCATGAATTCTCCAGTCGCCCCAAGGTATTTTATCCCCACAGTCTGGAATACAATTCCAGAGAAATATTCCATCCGGTATTTTCTTTGTCCTAGATAGAAAAAACTATATTGGGGTTTAGTACAATTCTTTGAGTTAAATCTGAACTGACAAGACCTGAAAAAAGGTCTGACTGGTTTCCTTCACCTGCAGCTTAGACCACTTCATACGATATTGTAGCCAACAGCTGTTTAGAATATCTTAACTTCATGTTTTCCCAGAAATTACACCCAAGTCACAGCAAAGGACAAAATGAGTATTATTTTCATTTCTGCAGTTACTAAATTATTTGCCTTGCTTTGTTCAATGTCACTGTCTTTACAGACAATAGTGGAAAGATTGAAAGAGTTTGGAAGAGAGAAATTTGAGGGAGAAAGAGAGCAAGATATGGAAGAAGTAGATCTGTTTTGAATTTCTAACAGGCTTTTCTTTAACTTTGGCATGCTGCTCACCATAGGAATATAATTAGCCTGGTGTTTAAAGGTATCTCAGATTAAATATGCAATTGTGCAGCAAGGTGGCAAACGTAAAGGCCAATTATAACTAAAAATTTATTGGAGCATAGGTTCTTGCTCCCCAGCTATATTTGTGGGAGTACTTCTATTCTAAGGCCACTGCCAAATTTGACCCTTTTCTGCAAATAATTTTGAATCTGTGAGAACTCATGAAGAATTGGAAACAGGGAAATTCATCCAGTCCTGCAATGATCTGTCTTTCAAAACTTGCCTCTGGGGAGCTTCTGAAGCAAGGCCATAGCATATGGCATGTGTGACAATTTATCAGATTGTGTCATTCACAGGGCCTGGCCTGAATACTTCAAAAAGCAGTAATTTTCCCAGAGGGTGATTGTCCTAGGTTGCAATATTGATGTAGTTAAGTATTCTATTACCACCAGCTGTGGGCCATTAGCTGCTATCACCCACTCCGGATGACAGGCAATGGGCCATCCGTTAGCTATTATCACTTGCTAATGACCCACCCCGAATGACAGGCAATGGGCCATCAGGGACCCACCGTGTGACTCATGGACTTATCTCATCCCACTGTGAGATGCTCTGCCGAGGAGGGAGGAGCCAGGTGTTCCCACCTGGATATAACCTGGCCTTGGAACTGCCTGAGGTAGCCCTGTCTACTGGGTTCCCAGAGGACCAGAGCTACTACTGGATCTTCAGCTGGAGACTAGACCTTCACAGGATCACCGCTTCAACTGGACTACTTCAGTTGGACTGCTACTACCACCCTAACAGGGTGTTAGGTTGTATCTGACTTTGTCAGTGCTTTTCCTTGTATTATTTCACTTATTTTTAATTTCAATCTTGACTTGTGATCTCCCATTGGTTTGTTTTCAAACCAAGACAGTGATTCTCATCAAAGTAATTTTTTTTGTTTGTTTTTAACTGAGTGTCTGTGCTACACATTGCCTTCATATTTATGCTCAGTCACATCTCCCCTACACCACTGTTAGAAATGACAATTTTAAGAGGATGGGGGAGGCCACCTCCAGCTCAGTAGCACATATCTAACCATACCCTTCCACTAGATTGAAGATACATGTTTATAGTCTGTTAGGGACATAATTTAGAGTTAATGTAGCAACCTGGGCTTTTGCCCATGAACTTTGGGCAGTGTATCGACTGCCTTTTCAATCTTAGCTCAGGGAAAGGCAAAGGCTGCTTTAGACTTCTACCATAGGTAAACATAAAGTGAAATTATTAGGACAGGGTCAGGACTGCAACACTGTAATTCTGCTGCACTGTGGTGGTGTAGGAGAGTAGTTAGTGTGCAAGCATAAGTACCATTTCAAAGCCATAAAATGAACCAAAGAGGGCTTTTTGGTTTTGTTTTTTTGTTGTGGGTTCCCGTTCCCCTCCCCCTCCCCCTCCCGGTCCTAGGTTGCAATATAGATGTGTTTAAGTATTCTATTTCCACCACCTGTGGGCCATTAGCTGCTATCACCTGCTAATGGCCCACTCAGGATGACAGGCAATGGGCCATCCGTTAGCTGTTACCAGCTGCTAATGACCCACCCCACATGACAGACAATGGGCCATCAGGGACCCACCGTGTGACTCATGGACTTATCCCATTGTGAGATGCTCTGCCCAGGAAGGAGGAGCCAGGTGTTCCCACCTGGATATAACCTGGCCTTGAAACTGCCTGAGCTAGCCCTGTCTACTGGGTTCCCAGAGGACAAGAGCTACCACTGGATCTTCAGCTGGAGACTAGACCTTCACAGGATCACTGCTTCAACTGAACTACTTCAGTTGGACTGCTACTACCACCCTAACAGGGTGTTAGGTTGTATCTGACTTTGTCAGTGCTTTTCCTTGTATTATTTAATTTATTTTTAATTTCAATCTTTGACTTGTGATCTCCCACTGGTTTGTTTTCAAACCTATACATCCCCGAATACTAAAAAAATCAAGTTGGTACTTTTCTAATTATTATCTCTCTGTTTTCAATCTAAATCTCAGCACCTCTTAAACTAACATTTCAAATAATTTGGAGACATTTTGCCAAAACCTAAGAATACCATAGTGTCCACACACTGTTGTGTGTACTCTTTCTCCTTCACTCAGAAATTTAAGTCTATGCTGAACAAAACCAGAGCATTAGACAAACCATAACCTTAAAAGAAGAAATATAAAAGAAATACCACTACCTACTCTAGAACTTCTTATTCCTAATTTTATTTTGTTCTTTTTCTGTACCACAGAACCATTGCTCTTTGAATCACACACTTCTCTAGCAATTCAGTTAATTATAATTAACTGGGCTGTTACTGCACTCTTCTATGCGATGTACAAATGCGTGGATCAAAAGCAGCCAGCAGAGAACAAATCCAATGGTCAGGTAAGTCAAGAATAAAAGTGCAGAGGAAAGGAGGGTTTTGTCTCCCATCCAATGTGCTAATGGGAGAGTAGGCAGAAAGCTGTTCCCTTGCCTTTGCTGGGACTATTCATGTGCATAAATGCATACATGCGTTCATGTTTTGACTGTCTGAGATTTTTAATAGGAGATCAAAGGAGCTGTGGGAGGGAGTGGAGAGGAGGTTTGAAATTCTCATATTCATTCAAGGGAGTTGTTGCCTCTGAGCTTATTCTGGCTCAGTTCTGCAGATCAATCACTTCTCTGTGTGGGCAGGTTGGAGGGGGAAACACACACATGTGTACATATACATGCACACACAGGGCTCTGTAGGGGCCAAATTTACATTATACAATGACACAGTAGAGACACTTCTCACAGGCAAAATGTGCTGAATAGCAAGCGAAAAAGAATAGCAAGCCTTCTTATCTACTCGGGTTAAGGGGAACTCGCTGTCACTGAAGGGCAGTGGTGCCCTTAGCATAGGAAGACAAGAGTAGAGCAACCCCTCTTCCTTTTTGTTCCCATTCTTTTTCCCTTTCTCTTTGTTCCCATTCTTCTAGTGATTGTGATAATTCTCGACACCTCCCTGTTTTCTCCTGTGTTTTTATCACACAGGGAATTTTTACATCTGGTATAAAATATTTCTTATTCTTTGTTGTACCTGCACACCAGTTATGATTTGTGCTTCCACCTTCAGCCTTCTGTTACTCCCTCGTGTCTATACCTTCACAGCCTCTACCATAATTTCCTGCCAACTTTTGAGGACCTCTGAGGTCTCACAAAAGGAGAGCTCTCTTAAGGACCTCTGCCACAGAGTAGGATGATCCAAAAGCTGCATTATCAGAGACTCCATTCTGAGCCCCAAAATCTGTGCAGTGCATAAATTTTAAATTTTAGAGCCAATTCTAGAGTACCTGTTTCCTAAATGTAAATATGGATGTGTAGCACACACAGGGACATGTGGATAGTGCTGCCTTTCACTGTCTTCAGCAGGGTTTTGATTGTGTCAGGAGCCATGCCTCTATCATGTCAGTAGTCTTTAGCCAACCTCCATGAGAAGTAGGACACAACCACCTCCTTATGCAAAAATAAATACTGTAAAACACAGAAAAAAACCCCCTCTGCCTGACCTTCAAACACTTTCCAAGAAATAGTTTAAGCATTTTCCAAATAAGGCAGCAGCTTTGTAGGAAGTTGTCCAGCTTGGCAAGCATGTGAGCAAGAGATGCCAAAAGTCTGATCTCATTTGCCAGCCTCAAGAGTATAGTATCTATCTGCAAGTTTCTACTTGGTAAATCAGAATAAGTATTAGCTCCTCCCCTACCAGTATCCATTAACCTATTCTGAAATGAAAGCTAAGCAAAAGTCTGAGGTTTTGAATAACAGAGTTGGAATAATTTTGCCTCCTTTTTTGTCACACTTTGAGCATGTTTCCCTAGCCACAGAACTGCTTTTTTCCTACATTTTTTTCAAATCTTCTTGATTTATGGTGGAAAAAAAAGTAGATGACTGCAAAAATACATAGTTTTAGGACTAACAACGCTGCTTGTCCTCTTGTTGTTCCAAAACAAGTATGCATGGCTCATTTAAACTTTTATTTGTTTTCAGGTTTTCCTACCTGCAGAGTCATACAATGTGATCTACAGGCAGCTGCATTCTAAGCACTCTGTAGTAAAAGACCCCAAAACTTCCAGGCATTCTGGTATTGATAGTATTTTTCTGGTATGGATAGTATTGATAGTATTTTTGCAAATCAAAAATACCACAGACAGTTATGTAAGCATACATATTTAATCTAAAAATAGGAGAGCAAGTTTTGCTATCAGAAACAAAGACTTTTTTCCCCACTTCTAAAAACAAACTAATCATAATATTTTTAAGATAACCACAAGTGGTCAAAAGCACATGGAACTTTTTTGTTTAACATCTCATTTGAAAATTAGACATGTTTCCTCATGAAGTTCTCAATCAGTCTTTGAAAAACTCTCTTGAATATATGACACAGTTATTTGTTGTTTCTTATAGAGCAATTTGATTGTACTACAAACATGCTGCTCAACTGACACATTTTTGTGTTTGACAAAATATCAAACCAGAGAGAACAGGGGCTGAGTTCTGCAATGCTTCAAGTGTCCTAGTCACAGTCCAGGGAAGCACTGACTCACCCCATCCATTTAAAATAACCAGTTCTACTGCAGATTGTTCACTTGCAGAAAGTCAGGTAGTACAGCTGTGCTATCTATGGAAAAACTGGCTACAAGCAGCTTTCCCTGTTAACAGGTCTTAGGTCAAAGAGAAAATAAAAGGGGAGAAGTAATGTTGCTACCTGAAGCTTTGTTATCTGCATAAATAAGTAGTAATGCAAAATGTGCGTCTAGGTCTACCACATTTTCAATGTCTTTGCATGTGATTTTTCATGCTTGGAAGGTATAGCTAGGGGCAATAGTGGATTTTGTCCTTCTGGGTGGGAGACCAGGCTGTCTGGTTGGAGTACAAGTTGCAGACACACAGAACATTTGGGCAAATACCTTGCATGCACATTATGCAGGTCCTAGCAGACAAACTGTAAACATAGACTTGTGAATGAGGGAAGACACTAAAATTAAGCCACTAAAAGTAACCATTTTCTGTAGAGTTAAAACTGCTGCAACTTGTTTTATCCACTTTTATTGCAACAGACCAAGGTTAACAAAACCAAACCCCATAAAATTGTATTAAACATAAAAAGTAAAAACTATCAGAAATACCATAACCAGAAACAGTCACTGTATTTAATTTGTACAGGACAGACAATATCAGAAGCAACATCTCAACCTGCCACACAGCCCACACTCAGTGTTGAGGAGGAAGGGCAGAAAATAAAGTTAATGTACAATGAATTTTCCAGTCAGTACAGGCAGCCTAATAAACAACACACAAAATAGAAACAGACTTGAGTCTCACCCATCCTGCTGACTCCACATTTACTGAATGTTTTACTAGTTCAAAGGGCTGCTGTATAAACTTTTTGTGTTGTGGTTTAAGCCAGACATACATCAGAAGTGTTATGCTAGAGCAATTATGACACTTACTGGCCATATGCTAAGACAACTTGTTACTTAACCTGAAATTTTAACCAGTTCAATAGCATTCTCTACTATTAATAAAATATATTTTATACCATTGCAGAAAGTCAGATGTTTATACACCAATGTAGATGAGAAGGTGGTGAAATTAATTTGTAGCATTAGTCATCCATTCTGTTTTTTAAAGCTTTTATTTGAACAGACAATTTCTGTTGGTATTGTAACAATTTCATGGCATTTATAAAGGCAAATATACAATATTATGGCTGAAAGATACTTCTCCAGGCAGATAGTTTTAAATATTTCAGGTTGCTTTTATAGTTGAGGGGCACATTCTTACATGTGCTATACAGTGTGAATAAGGCTGAAAAAATTTCCCTCTGCAGGAAAATAAGGGCTTCTGAGAGGCACTATTCAAAAGCCTCAAAATCTGCCTGAAGTCCTATTTAGGACAAATAGGCCGCTGGTGAAAAATACAGAAAATCAACTAAAATAAATAAAGAAAATGTTTCAAGGTCAGTTCTGTATCAGTTAAGCTGTGCTGAAAGAGAATTTATTATCTTTGTTCTTAAGTTTTTGGAAAAAAACAGAATGCAGCACCTGTTTGCAGGTAAATTAAAAAAAATCTGCTTTTCATGTCAAGA
Source organism: Lichenostomus cassidix (assembly GCF_008360975.1). NCBI lineage: Eukaryota > Metazoa > Chordata > Aves > Passeriformes > Meliphagidae > Lichenostomus > Lichenostomus cassidix. The sequence continues at coordinate 7,562,583 of NC_139511.1, forward strand.
TACTATTGCAAAATGTTATCTGAGTAATATCTGGCTCAGAATGCACTAGAGGGTGAAGAGAATATTTCTGCTTACTAACAACGTAATGTTTGAACTGATTATCCAGTAACTACTGCTGATAAACCTGGGCCAGATGTACATTGATTTATTTCTTATCTGATACTAGCACTAAGAAATATCCCCAGTTTTAACCCTGAGGTATTGTTTAAGCTGGAGCAAAATATTTGCCTTATTTTTGTGTTTTCTATAAACTAGTATTTTGCAATCTGGTTTGTTTGTTTGTGGGGTTTTGGTTTTGTTTTTTCTTTTTTTGTTTGTTTGTTTGTTTTTTGGTTTTGTTTTCTAGTATTTGTAGTTATGTATATGCTTCTCCCTGAGAAAAATGAGGCCTCTAGGGTTTCAGCTTCTGTAAGTCACCTCCAAAACAGGCACTGTATGTAAAGCCTTTGACAAACAAGGCAATTTAAGGGGCTGGGGTCACACTCCCTTCAAGTCAGTGATGAAATCATGAAGAGCAACGCACAAAATTAATTTGTCTGGCAGGGACAAATCAAGAGCTGCACAAGCAGAAACACTGCAGTGAGTTCAGACTGCCTAAATTTGTAATGTAAGTGCTTAAGCCTCAGAAAACACCTGTCACTTCCAAAGGCACCTGAAAATTCATTTGTTTCAGTTCCTTGAATAAACTCATTCTCTTGCTCTTTGCTTTGGTATCCTTTAACCTGTAGATAGACTTGGAAAGTATTCATGTGCTGGGTCAATTAAAGGATGAGACATTCCTCCAGATCATGAGGTACAACTAGTAGGACCTAAGGTCTCTGCTCCCAGTAAGAATCCTCTGACATCTGCACAAAGATCTTGTTAAACCTTCATTCCTTCCCTCCTCTGCCATAGGCTAATATTCCCATAGAAAGAGCAAGTAGAAAGTGAGAGTAGCCTAGTGATAGAAACCATTTAGCAGGGCTGATGTCTTGGATTGATGATATGATAATCCTTTATCCCCTATCGTTGGCTTATATGCCCAAGAAAGAAAAAAAAATGTGTAAAAATGTGTGGTCCTGTCTCTTTAACTGCACCCAGCCGCAGAGAGAAACGCGGGTTGTTTTGAAAACATTTTCTCCAAGCCTCGCTCCGGGGGGAGGATTCGTCGCCCGGCAGAGACTGCGTGCTGGACGGGGGTCGGAGTGAGCTCTGTTCCCGTTTTTTCCATTCTTCTTCTTTTTCCTCGTTTGGACCCCTTCTCTTCGATCTGCTTTGCCACCCGGAGACCCAGGAGGGCCAGAGGACAGCAGAGCTCTCCAGGGAGCTCCACCCGGCCCCGGGTGGGGGGCGAGGAGGAGAGGGACTGCGTCTGAAAAAAGAACTTTTTAATCAGGTTGAATAACTGCCTTTCACCTTGTTTTTTCCCTTTCCCCTGTGCCTTGTAGGGCACTCTGCGTGGTTTTGTTAAATAAATAGTTTTTTCTTCACTTCCATCTAAGAGGTTCAGTTGTGGGTGGGGGAGGGGGTGTCGGGGCCCTTCGCTCTCGGAGGAGAGAGTCTTATCATTAACCCGGGACATATTTGGCGCCCAACTTACGGGGCCTTGATTACTTGTTCTACACCTTTTGTGGGGTTAGAGAAAGTGAAGGAAAAACCCTAATAATTGCATTCTGGTTTTAAACGCTTGGTATTGAATTACAGCCATCAGTAGTCACTATGCTGTTTGATGGGAGGTTGTTTGATGTAATACTGTCTGTTTGGCACATAGGTTTGTTTCCCTACCAACAGGTAGGGGCAATCCTGTCCCTAATGTATAATTTCCACCAATCAGGGACACGACTCAGGCTTGTTATAGTAATGTGTGTGATACTGACGATCTGTAAGAAGGTATGGGAAACAGTTAAAGATGTACATGCTCTGTTAGTTTCCTCCTCTAGTTTTAGTAACCTGTTTTGGAGTTTTGTTAGTAATATTACTCAACCTGTTAGAGAAGTAGAGGGTGAAGCTTCCTGGCTCCTCACCCATCTCTTTCCCTTTAAATCTGGTATATCAGCTTTTGAGAATATTCAGTTTCCCCTGGATGTTAAAGAGACCATTAACTTGGTAGTACAGGTGCTTTACCTAGGAGTTTCCGTGTATATGATGTTCAGTGTTACCAGAATGAGGGCTGAGAAGTCCAGAGGGGCTGAGCAGGAGCAGGCACCTAATCCAGATGTGAGGAAATTTGAATGGTGTGGAGTATGGGAGGACATAGGTAAAACTTTAAAGAAATTCTCTGATCCAATAGACTGGGAATTTCCCCCTGGACAAATCCTGAGACCAGCTGAGGTGGGGAAGTATCTGAAAGAGAAGTGCAGAGACAACTGCAGTGCAATATGTTGGGCCCTGGCATATGCTTATCGTACACTGTCAGATATTATAGAACAGGAAGTAAGGGAGCCTAAGCCAATGGCAGTTGCTCCTATTACAAGGAGCAGGAAAGCCCAATTTAAGACTGATCGCCCAGATGACAGTGGGGAGGGACCCTCAAGGCCAGCAACTGAGTCAGAGGTCATTGTTGAATCCATGAATGTGAGAGACCTTCAGAGCCTAAGAAAAGATTATGTCCAACGAGATGATGAATCTGTGATTAGTTGGTTAGTCCGTCTTTGGGATGCTGCAGGCGATGTTACACTTCTAGATGCTACTGAGGCAAGGCATTTAGGGACTGTGTCACGTGACCCAGATATCAACCAAACTATACGAGATGGGCCTGACTGCAGCAGCCTCTGGAGACGAGCTATCAGAGCTGCGAGGGACAGATACCTACATCCCGACGATCTCTATTCGCAACAAACCCAGTGGAGAACCATAGAACAAGGGATTCAACGCATGAGAGAAATGGCAGTGGTAGAAATTGTCTTCCCAGAGGACATAGCAAACCCAGATCCGATTATAGACCCAGATAGGATAGAATGTACACCTGTGATGTGGCGGAAACTCCTAAAGCTTGGGCCATCAGGGTATGCTTCTGCTTTAGCCATTATGAAGCAAGATGATGGGCATGAGACTGTGCGTGATATGACAAGGAAACTCCGAGCGTATGCAGATGTCGTGCATAGCCCAATGAATGCAAGAATCTCAGCTGTGGAAACAAATCTGCAGAAACTAGAAAATAAGATAGAGAAGAATCATGAGAAACTCAGTAAAGAGATTAAAGACAGCCTTCTCCAAATCTCAGCAGTACAGACCAGAGGTTCTGCTACCCCACGCAGACGCTCCTCAGCTATGAGAACTGAATATATCCCTCGACATGAGTTGTGGTATTTCTTGTGTGACAGTGGAGAAAACATGAACAGGTGGGATGGACAACCCACTGCTGTCCTGGCACGACGAGTGCGTGAATTGAAGGAGGGCAAGACTCAGAGAAGGAACTCCACCAGAAGGGAAGTAGCTCTACTCAATATGTCTGATTCCGTTGAAGGAACCTCTAACACAAATACCCACCATGGTTAGAGGGGCCCTGCCTCTAGCCAGGTAGAGGCCAGGGAAAACCGAATTTTTTTGGACAGTGTGGATTCGGTGGCCTGGCACATCAGAGCCACAAGAATACGAGGCTTTAGTTGACACTGGTGCACAATGCACGATAATCCCATCGCGACATGTGGGGACAGAACCTATTTCTATTTCCGGCGTTACAGGAGGATCACAAGACTTGACCCTCGTGAAAGCTGAGGTGAGCCTGACTGGAAGAGAGTGGAAAGAACATTCCATTGTGACTGGCCCAGAGGCTCCATGTATTTTGGGTATAGATTTCCTCCGAAATGGATATTTCAAAGACCCAAAGGGACTCAAGTGGGCATTTGGGATAGCTGCTGTGGAGACAGAGGGCATAAAACAATTGAACACCTTGCCTGGACTGTCAGAGAACCCATCTGCAGTAGGACTCCTGAAAGGAGAAGAGCAACAAGTACCAATTGCAACCTCGATTGTGCACCGCCGACAGTACCGGACAACTCGTGATGCCGTGATTCCCATTCACAAACTAATCCGTGAGCTGGAGAGCCAAGGGGTGGTCAGCAGGACCCATTCATCCTTTAACAGCCCCATCTGGCCTGTGCGAAAATCTGAAGGAGAATGGAGATTGACTGTGGACTATCGTGCCTTGAATGAGGTGACTCCACCTCTGAGTGCTGCTGTGCCAGACATGCTGGAGCTCCAGTATGAGCTAGAGTCCAAGGCAGCAAAGTGGTATGCTACTATTGACATTGCAAATGCATTTTACTCCATTCCTCTGGCAGCAGAGTGCAGACCTCAGTTTGCTTTCACCTGGAGGGGCGTGCAGTACACCTGGAACCGATTGCCCCAGGGGTGGAAACACAGTCCCACCATTTGTCATGGACTGATCCAGGCTGCACTGGAAAAGGGTGGGGCTCCAGAACATTTGCAATACATTGATGACATCATTGTGTGGGGGAACACAGCAGAAGAAGTATTTGAGAAAGGAAAGGAAGTAATCCAGATTCTCCTGGAAGCCGGTTTCGCTATAAAAAAGAGCAAAGTCAAAGGGCCTGCCAAAGAGATCCAGTTCCTAGGAGTGAAGTGGCAAGATGGACGGCATCAGATTCCTACTGAGGTTATCAATAAAATCATCACAATGTCCCCCCCAACCAACAAGAAGGAGACGCAAGCTTTCCTAGGCGCCATAGGCTTTTGGAGAATGCACATCCCTGAGTACAGCCAGATCGTGAGTCCTCTCTACCTCATAACCCGCACGAAGAACGATTTCCATTGGGGCCCTGAACAGCAGCAAGCCTTCACCCAGATCAAGCAGGAGATTGCTCATGCAGTAGCCCTTGGCCCAGTCAGGACAGGGCCAGAAGTAAAGAATGTGCTTTACTCTGCAGCTGGGAGCCATGGTCTGTCCTGGAGCCTTTGGCAGAAGGTGCCTGGTGAGACCCGAGGTCGACCACTGGGATTTTGGAGCCGAAGTTACAGAGGGTCTGAAGCCAACTACACCCCAACAGAGAAAGAAATCCTAGCAGCATATGAAGGAGTCCAAGCTGCCTCAGAGGTAATTGGCACAGAAGCACAACTCCTCCTGGCACCTCGACTACCGGTGCTGGGGTGGATGTTTAAAGCAGAGGTTCCCTCTACTCATCATGCCACCAATGGCACATGGAGCAAATGGATTGCCCTTATCACACAGCGCGCCCGTATGGGAAATCTGAATCGCCCTGGGATTTTGGAAATAATTACAAATTGGCCTGAAGGTGAAAATTTTAGTCTGACTGAGGAAGAGGAGCTGGAACAGGTGACCCGTGCAGAGGAAGCCCCACCATACAACCAACTGCCAGCAGATGAAACACGCTACGCTCTTTTCACTGATGGTTCCTGTCGTCTTGTAGGGACAAAACGAAAATGGAAAGCAGCTGTGTGGAGCCCCACACGACGGGTTGCAGAAGCTAGGGAAGAAGAGGGGGGATCGAGCCAATTCGCTGAGCTCAAAGCCGTTCAGTTAGCCCTGGACATTGCTGAAAGAGAGAAATGGCCAAAGCTCTACCTTTATACTGATTCATGGATGGTAGCCAATGCTCTGTGGGGTTGGCTGGAAAAGTGGTAGAAGGCTGGTTGGCAGCGTAGGGGAAAACCAATTTGGGCAGCTGAAGAGTGGAAAGACATCGCTAGTCGGGCAGAGAGACTACCTGTGAAGGTCCGCCATGTAGACGCCCATGTCCCCAAGAGTCGAGCTAATGAGGAACACCGAAACAACGAACAGGTAGATCAGGCTGCAAAGATAAAGGTGTCCCAGGTAGACTTGGATTGGCAGCATAAAGGAGAGTTATTCCTAGCTCGATGGGCCCATGATGCCTCAGGCCATCAGGGCAGAGATGCCACCTATAAGTGGGCACGAGACCGAGGGGTGGATCTAACCATGGACTGCATCTCTCAAGTTATCCATGACTGTGAAACATGTGCTGCCATCAAGCAAGCCAAGCGGGTGAAACCCCTGTGGTATGGTGGAAGGTGGTCAAAATATAAGTATGGAGAGGCCTGGCAGATTGATTACATCACACTGCCTCAAACCCGCCATGGCAAACGCTATGTGCTCACAATGGTAGAAGCCACCACGGGGTGGCTGGAAACCTACCCTGTGCCTCATGCCACTGCTCGTAACACCATCCTGGGCCTTGAGAACCAAGTCCTGTGGAGGCATGGTACCCCTGAGAGAATTGAATCAGATAACGGAACTCATTTTAAAAATAGCCTCATAAACAACTGGGCTAGAGACCATGGCATTGAGTGGGTGTACCACATTCCCTATCATGCACCAGCCGCTGGCAAAGTGGAACGGTATAATGGACTGTTGAAAACCACCCTAAAGGCATTGGGTGGGGGAACTTATAAGAATTGGGAGCGACATTTAGCAGAGGCCACCTGGTTAGTCAATACCCGAGGCTCCATCAACCGAGCAGGTCCTGCCCAATCTGAGCTTCTACATACAGTGGATGGAGATAAGGTCCCAGCAGTACATGCCAGAGGCTTGTTAGGGAAAACTGTCTGGATTGATTCTGCCTCACATAAAGACAAACCCATCCGTGGGGTTGTCTTTGCCCAGGGACCAGGGTGTACTTGGTGGATAATGCAGGAAGATGGAAAAACACAATGTGTCCCTCAGGGAAATTTAATTTTGGGTGAAGGCCACATGTAAGGTTGGGATGGCAACATACCACCGTTCACCGTTCGTGACATTATTTGTACATAGTTATGTGTATATATGTATATATGTATATATGTATGTGTGTATGTATGTATATAGGTGTATATATATATGTGTGTGTTTGAAGTTGGAAGATGTTAAGGTGGGCCTTAAGCCAACGCTATGGAATAAGGGGTGGAATGTCTTGGATTGATGATATGATAATCCTTTATCCCCTATCGTTGGCTTATATGCCCAAGAAAGAAAAAAAATGTGTAAAATGTGTGGTCCTGTCTCTTTAACTGCACCCAGCCGCAGAGAGAAACGCGGGTTGTTTTGAAAACATTTTCTCCAAGCCTTGCTCCGGGGGAGGATTCGTCGCCCGGCAGAGACTGCGTGCTGGACGGGGGTCGGAGTGAGCTCTGTTCCCGTTTTTTCCATTCTTCTTCTTTTTTTCCTCGTTTGGACCCCTTCTCTTCGATCTGCTTTGCCACCCGGAGACCCAGGAGGGCCAGAGGACAGCAGAGCTCTCCAGGGAGCTCCACCCGGCCCCGGGTGGGGAGCGAGGAGGAGAGGGACTGCGTCTGAGAAAAGGACTTTTTAATCAGGTTGAATAACTGCCTTTCACCTTGTTTTTTTCCCCTTCCCCTGTGCCTTGTAGGGCACTCTGCGTGGTTTTGTTAAATAAATAGTTTTTTCTTCACTTCCATCTAAGAGGTTCAGTTGTGGGTGGGGGAGGGGGTGTCGGGGCCCTTCGCTCTCGGAGGAGAGAGTCTTATCATTAACCCGGGACAGCTGAGGAGATTCTGGAATCTCCCAGGTCTCTACAGATTTTGTATTGGACAAGAGTAGCCCAAAGAGCAGCACAGACTGACCTGAGGAAGGTCAAGAAAGCGGGTGCAGTTTGAGAGCAGCACAGTGTCTGCAGTATAGTTACAGTATACTGACTGGTACTGAGCACTTTCTTCAGAACAGAATGAAATTATCCCAGATAAACAGCTTTTTTTTTTTTTTTTTGCAACCAGAGTAAATGTTTGTGGCTTCTCTTGTGAAGTGCCACAGTGAAGGGAGAGGACAGGAAGGAGAAAGGCTGAAAATGCTTATATTTCAATTTATCACCAAAATGGAAGCTTTGCAATAGGGAATGTGGAGCAATCAGCTTCTGGCAACTGTACTACAGGGACAGTGGTGGCATCTCCACTGCCCTGTTGCAGTGTCCAACATGTTCAGCCTGTGCTGTCTGAGGACACTCCATGTACCCAGTGTGGATAGGGTTGGCCACATCTGCACCCAGCTTTGAGATCTTCACTGTACATTTAGACAGGATGTCCTCCCTCAACTGGCACCAGGAACAGACAGCTGTGTGTAGCTGTCACTTGCTGAGCCAAGCAAAAGTATTAACTAAGCCAAACACCATGCAAAAGAGACAAATGAACTTCAGCAATAAGGCCTCAGGAGCAGAAGGCAAGGAATAGTGTTTTAATTACTATTTAATAGTATTTTAATTACTTCTGCACATGGAAGAGGATAATTCCCCTTTGGACACTGGTGAATTTCCCTGTAATGGTGGAACTCAAAATCTTTTTCACCCATGCAAGGTATCCCGGAACTGCAAATAAAATATGGGTTTAGATCTGGAATCCAATGTCAGTATGCTGCAATACCTAATCTCATTAGCCCTCGGAGCAAGGCTCCTTAGCTCAAGATCAGACTAAGGCTGACAGGGTTATGACCTTTCAGGGACATAATTACTTGGCAGCATCTAAGGGCTTTTTTCAATGTTTTCTGCTCTGGCCACTAGACATGTCCTAACTCAAAAATGGCAGAGCAGAGAGAAAAATCCTATAACAATTGGTGTCAGGAAGTCAGCCAAGTGTCCCCTGTTTAGTTTCCATAAGACAAGAAAAAAAGGAGCTTCCACTGAAGATAGAGAAGTAAACAATTTAGAATCAGAAGAAGAAATTTAATTACATGCTGAACCAAATAATAAACAGAGTACCTTCTATCTCGTTCTATCAGAAAAACAAGGAAAAGAGGTTAGAAGGATAAAAAGTAATTTAAAAATATCTAACATATTCTTCATAAATGAGATGTTATTTGCTGTTAAATTAACCAGAATTAGAGTTAATACAGAATAGATTTATGGTTCATGTCAGAATTCAGGACTGTGAGAATTGTGCTGGGAACAAATTTTTCCTCTTGGCATAAACTGTATAATTGGATTTATGAAGGTCCTACATGTGTTCTTGAAGCTCATAATCTGATCAAAGTCAAAGCCACTGCTTAGCATTGCAAGGTTTGTGCTTTTCTGTACCTATCTGTTTTCTACTGATTAGAACATTAAATTTGAGGGTGAAGACAAGGGAGAAATGTTGCAAGGTTGCACAAAGCAAATTTGTCGTATTATTTCTGCCTTCATCATAAAAATGGAGAATAACTCACATTACAGTACTATGAAGCAAGGACACAATATTTGACTTGATAAGACGAAATAATATTTTCACCATGTGTGAGTGGTTACACACTAGAACAGCTGATCAATCTCTGCACTGTTTCTGTGATTCAGAAAAGGTGCCGGATAATGCTTTTCCACAGTGAGTAGATTAGAGGGAAGCCTAACATGCATTAAGTGTTCAAGACTTATGATCTGATGACTTTCTGGCTAACATTTGCATTATTATTATGAATTGCCTTCTTCTTTGCCACCTTCACTTGCCAGTTAAATAAATCCTGACTTAGAACTGCCTTCAGTCAAATATAAGCCTTTGGATGGGGCTAAAACAAAAAATCAAAGTTAAGTTTTGACTCGATGCATCTCCTACCCTCTGTTACACATGAGAAACAATTTGAACACATTGCCATCATGCCACCTGCAGACCTTCAGGAGCAGTACAGATGGTGATGGTGTCTTTATGGTGATGGTGTCGACTCACGGTGGTGTGCTCACATCCTTGCTGGCATTGGCAGAAGCATTTCATTATGTATGGTACAGTCATTTCACTGTCTCTACCAAAGGAAATTAAGGAAAAATCTGATGTAGGAACAGCCAAGGAAGAAATCCAAGTTGCAGTGAGACAGCTCAAAGTGTAGCTCACATACAACATGCCAGAAAAAGCTCTTTCACTCTTTATCTATAGAATAGTCTCATTAAGAAGACCTAGAATGGCAGAGGAGAAAAGTGTGGCTGGGACCAACGTTCCCAACTGCTTCAATGCCATTTCTGATTGTGACCCCTTGAGGGTAAGATATGTGAACCACTTTTGGTGTTTAGTATAATGTCTGCATTCTGTACCTCAAACATTCATCATCAAACATCTGGTTTCAAAGGTGTCGTCGATAGCTCTGAGGCCTGTGGGAAGCCAAGGTCCATTCCAGAAACAAAATCCTCCTCTAAAAAGGAATGAAAAAACCATGGTCTCAGCTATTGTATAGCACACTCTAACCAACAAACTTTCCTCTGGAAGAACAGTCTCCATTCTTTCTGGGCTGACACAGGCCAGTCTGGGCTTACGGATTCAGCTGTGTGCAAAGTGATCACAGGCTCCTTTTGCCTAGCAATAGAGAGCAGTCTTTGGAGCACAGAGAGAAAAAAAAGAGGCTCTTTCCCATCTGAACATTCACTGAAATGTCATAATCATAAGGGCAGATTGAATTTTCATTCAGCTTAGTTTTTTCCTGGCTTTTTCAATTTTTGCTCCAGAGAAAATTCTCTTACTGAACAATCCCACAGCCTGGATTGATAGGATTATAGAGCCATTTATGCAGAAAATAGCAAAAGGAGGTGCTATCACCCCCACTTCAGTTAGCCTGTGTCCTGAGCAGATGGGGGAGGATTTTTTCCTGGACACGCTGAAGTGGGTGGCAATCATTTTGTGTTACAGTCCTAGTCCCCTGAAAACAATCTATGTAGAAAGAAGGTCCTACATTAGGTGGATCTGATACTCACTGTCACTGCGTTACAGAACTCCAGTCCACCCGGCATTGCTTGTCCCCAAGTTCCCCAGGGCACAATTTCCTTGGAGATCAGTGCTCCAGCAGGAGCAACCTTGCTGTCTGCACACCTGCCTTCCTCCCCCAGGGCTATAGTTCTATTGCTGCAATTGCGACTTCAGTTTCTTCCTCTCAGGAATTTTAGTCCCTATCTCATTACCTCATCTAGTCCCTGGCTTTCTTATTCTACTGAATACAGCAAACTTCATCTGTAACCCATGAATAGTTTTTGTCTTTTGATTTCCCCTTTATCCATCAGTTCAATCCAGAACATTCTGTCTACTCTCAATATTTTCTACTTTACACCAGTTAATAAGTAAATGATCCTTTTAAAAGTTATTTAAGACAGTTACATAGAAACATTTAAATTTAGTTAAGAGAACCACCATCAGCTTGTATAATGATCTGCAAAGAATTCTGAAATTATTAAGAATAGATAAATAACCATACAGTATAAAAAAAGCAGGAATCAAAATGACCACAAATGCTGCCAACATTTTGAATTGTGCAGTCATCATAACAATACCACATTAATGACAGTCAGCCTGGCAGTGGGGATCTTAGAAGTGACACTGGGGTCCTGCGTTCAATGCATGGCATTGAATATGCCCACAGTCTAAGAAGTGTGAGAACACAGAGAGCAGGAAAAGTTTTGCCAACTTTAATCTACTTAAAACCTGTAACACCAGCAGTGTCAGTGCTGAGGGGTTTGGCTTGAGCGGGCTACCCTTGCCATGTGCAAGCTTCATGTGCCCAAACCTGGCTGATAATTCTTATCTCTTACTGACATCAACAAACCCGGGCTATTCTGGTAGAGCTCCATATGCTGCAGTCACACCTGACTGCCATGCAGACATTCTGTAGGCACCAAAGAGCCTTTGAACACCAGGCTTGTGTGCTGCTGCCACCACAATTAAGTTTCATATGCTGTTTTCCAGTATCTTCTTATATCCTCATGTTCATGGCAAAAGAATCATTCCATTATGGTGAAAAAGCAATGTAAGGAATTAGAAAAACAACCAGATGAAATGTTGGCATGATACCGCTGTTTGAAAGCAGTAGTTAATTTGGCTGTTGAAGAATAAGAATTTGATAGGTAAAGAGTGCATTAGAAGTACTGCATCTTTGCCTTTCTCCCAAAAATTCCCTGTAGGTCATCAAGAATGAAAGTTACATAGTTAGAAATTAGCAAACTTATTTACATTTTTCAGGGCAACGAGTTTTGTTGGGGTATTTTTTTGTTTGTTTTGGGTTTTTTTCAGACAAACAATAACATATCAGTGGGTTTTGCAACTGTTCTTTGGGATAGCTATGGGTATCCAAGTAAGTTCAAAGATCTTTACTGTGGGCTACAAGACACTTTGCAAAGTTTAGGCCTGTGTATGTTCATGTCAAATTGCTTTAAAAAGAAATAGACACAAAGTCTCATTTATGCTACCTTTAAATGTGAGGATGAGAGCAAAAGCTAAGCATTGGCTAAAAAGGGAGACATATTTGAACTGTATAAAAGAGGTAAAATAGTAACGTGTTCTGAGGAAATGAATACACATGCACACAGAGCCCATACCAAATCTCTACAAAATAACAAAACTTGCTGTTCTTCTTACAAAACTGCATGAAAAAATTTAAGACTTTGTGTCTTCCTGCCCTTTCTTAGGCAGTGTTTTAATGGTCTGAAAGACCAACCTTCACTGATAATACATAGAGAACAAAATAGTCATGTAACTTCCTGTTAAACCAGAAATATATATTCGGTATATAAGTGGACTCAAATCACCAGCAGTCAAATCAGAGATGAGAAAATTACTCATTGAATGTTAGTGCTTTTAAAAGCCATTAGATAGCATCAAGATGAGCCAAGTGCTTTCTAAACTACGAGGGCCCCTCTTCACACTGTAGTTCAACCTAGAAAACAGCAAACACTTAAGCTAGGAAGAAAAGCTCTAAAGTACGTATCAACATAATTACTGCTGTTTGTGAGTCACAATCAAATGTGAAAAAACCCCAAAACTCTCAAAATAATGGGAACATAAATAAATAAAAGGTAGAGATAGAAGAGCAAGGTTTCTAGTGGTGCTGGCCACATTTCTGGGAAAAAGCATAAAAGATTTTACTATCTTAGCATGTAATTGAGTAGGCGAGTAAATTGATTATTACTTGGAAATGGGTCTGGTCAAAAGACAAGTGAATTGGGGAGGACAGAGAAGAAGAAAACTGTTTGGAGAGCATGTGTTTGCCATCCTTGAATGATTCAGAATAACCATTTCACGTGCTAATTAATTATTGTCTATTAAAGCCATTGCAGTAAATTGGACTCTGTTCCAGTGAAAAATTGCTCTTACTATGAAAATTTTCTTTTCTTCTTTTCAAGTTGAGATGTCTCCTGGAACAAGTTGTACCCATTGTCCCTTGTCTTGTCCTTGTGAAGAGACAAGCTCTGTACTCTTTGTATCTAGCCTTTAAATACTGGAAAACTGTGTTGACATGGCTCCTAAGCCTTCTCTTCTCTGGGGTGAAAAGACTGAGCCCCTACAGTTGTTCCTCGCAGTTCAGGTTTTCCATCCCTTTCATCCACCGGGAACCTTCTGCTATCATCAGTAGAAAGCTGTTTCAGTAACTTGAAGCAAGTACACCTTCAGGATGAGCTAATCTTAAGGTCTTATTGAAAACCAAACCAAGATATTAACATGTTATGTAAATGTGATTGTCCAGCTGTGCTCTGTACTAGTGCAACCACCTTGGATATCGTGTGCAGTTTGGGGCACCACAATATAAGAAAGATAGTAAACTACTAGAGGGTGTCCAAAGGAGGGCACTGAAAATGGTGAAGGGCCTTGAGGGGAAGCCGTGTGAAGAGTAGCTGAGGGCACTTGGTCTGTTCAGCCTGGAGCTGAATCCCCTCATCAGGGTCTGCAACTTTCTCCTGAGAGGAAGAGGAGGGGCAGACACTGATCTCTTCTCTGTGGTGCCCAGAGACAGGACTGGAGGGAATGGCCTGAAGTTGAGTCAGGGGAGGTTTAGGTTTGACCAGAAAAAGCTTCTTCCCCCTGTGGGTGTTTGGGCACTGGAACAGGCTACCCAGGGCAGTGGTCACAGCACCAGCTTGACAGAGCTCAAGAAGATTTTGGACAATATTCTCATGGTGTGACTCTTGGGAATGATGCTGTGCAGGGCTCAAAGCTGGGCATGATGATCCTCAAAGCTGGACATGATGGGTCCCTTCCAGCTCAGCTTACTCTCTGATTCTGTGATTCTGTAATTTACATGCACACTAATAAGAAATTCTTTATTGTATTTACAGTGTATCCATGGACACCCTGTGTATACAGATACGGTGATTTGTGCAAGTCAACAACTGTTATTTGTAAACTCCAAAGGTGATTACGTGTTTTGGTTTAATCCCAACCAGCAACTAAATACCGCACAGCTGTTGGCTCACTCCCACCCCTGGTGAGATTGGGAGGAGAATCACAAAAAACACATGGCCTGAGATAAGAACAGGTTAATAGATGAAATAAAGTAAATCAATAGCAATATAATAATAGTGGGAAAGAGAACTAAAACCTAAGAGAGAAATGACGCACAATACTGTTGCTGACCACACACTGACTGATGCCCAGGCTGTCCACACACAGCAATCATTCCCTGCCAGCCAACTCCCACAGTTTATATATGAGCATGACATTCTATGGTATGGAATATCCCTTTGACCACACCTGGCTACCTGTCCCAATGCTCTCTCACAGCTTCCTGCCACAGCTCCTCACTGGCAAAGTGTGAGGCACTGCAAAGTCTTTGATTTAAGACTGCTCAGCAGCAATGAAAACATCAGTGTATTAGCAGCATTATTCTCACACTGAATCCAAAACACAGCACCAGCAGCTGCTGGGAAGAAAATTCACACTGTTCTAGATGAAATCAGGACAGTAGGCACCCCTAATTCCATATAATTTCTATAATGCCAGGCCCCATTTCCCAGAACACCATCACTTTGCTCTCTCAGTGTGTATACACACACAGATAACATTCCCTTAAATTATGGACCATCCCTATAAAAGCCCATTGTGTTCACTGAGTTCATGACTGTCTTGGATTGATGTTATGATAATCCTTTATCCCCTATCGTTGGCTTATATGCCCAAGAAAGAAAAAATGTGTAAAAATGTGTGGTCCTGTCTCTTTAACTACACCCAGCCGAAGAGAAAAACGCGGGTTGTTTTGAAAACATTTTCCCCAAGCCTCGCTCCGGGGGAGGATTAGTCGCCCGGCAGAGACTGCGTGCTGGACGGGGGTCAGAGTGAGCTCTGTTCCCGTTTTTTTTTCCCATTTTTTCTTTTTCCTCGTTTGGACCCCTTCTCTTCGATCTGCTTTGCCACCCGGAGACCCAGGAGGGCCAGAGGACAGCAGAGCTCTCCAGGGAGCTCCACCCGGCCCCGGGTGGGGCGAGGAGGAGAGGGGCTGCGTCTGAGAAAAGGACTTTTTAATCAGGTTTAATAACTCCTTTTCACCTTGGTTTTCCTCTTCCCCTGTGCCTTGCAGGGCACTCTGCGTGGTTTTGTCAAATAAATAGTTTTTTTCTTCACTTCCATCTAAGAGGTTATGTTGTGGGTGGGGGAGGGGGTGTCGGGGCCCTTCACTCTCGGAGGACAGAGAGTCTTACCATTAACCCGGGACAATGACCTTGGGCTCCATCCCTCAGAGCTGTTTTCCAGTCAGGGAGGGAGGTGTGTGGTACTGGACTGTTGCATGTGGAAACCAATTCTGAATCCACCACCACTGTTCTCATCTGATTCCATCACAGTTCATTCTTTGATAATGTGTGATCAAAAGAGGGTCACGGGGTTAGAGCCCCAAATCCAGTGTGGCACAGACAAGTGAAAGCAAACTGTGGCCTGCACTCTGCTGTCTAAAGGATTGACAAAAATGAATCAGCAATACCAATTGTGGTTCCACTGTACTGCCTCTGACTCCACATTGAAGTTCCAGCATGTCCAGTACAGCAGCACTCTGTGATGGTGTGACTTCATTCAGCAACAGTCTATTGCTAGTCTCCATTCTTTCTCAGACTTTCACACTGGCCATATGGAGCTGCAAAAAGATGAACAGGTCCTGCTGATCACTCCTTGGCTTCCCAGGAGATAAATCACCTCAGAGTTGGGTATCAGGCAGTCTTCCACATCCGTTGTGATAGTTACTGGCAGCTGTTGCTCTGTGACCTTCAGCAAATCCACAACAGAAGGGTCCTTTGAGAGACCAGGAAAAGTAGAAAGCTGCCTAATTTCCTCTGTCTCCAAGGCAGAGCTGAGAGCCCACTGCCTTTTGGTCTTTGAAATACCTTGTCCACAAGGGTAGCTTTTTATCTTCCTACCCTCCAAGTGAGGGGAAGGGCAGTCCAGCAGAGCATGCACACGTCTGACAAAACTGCATTTTTTTGGTAAAAAGTGGGAAGTTTTCTAGAATTAAGCTGGGCAACAGGAATGGATGCCCTGAATAACCAGAAAGAATTACATTAAAAACCCCAAGCAATGAATTCCAGACAATCTGTGTGTGAAGTAATAACAAAAATTTCAAAAGGGGGAAAGTGGTCACTGATTAGGGAAGAATGTGGTTTTAGAGTGATTCATAAGGAAAATGTATAGGTCAGTGATGCAGTGCTGCTGTTAAAACAGAAATATATAGTAGCAACATTAGTGTATTGGCAAATTTAAGAACAAAACCCCATATTCTGCACTAATTGCAGGGAATTAAAATGCACAGGGTGAGTTTTTACTCTGAATTGAACACTCACTTCCTCAAGGTCCCACATCATCTTTCCTCTCCAGTTTTTACCCTTTCACAAGTTTTCCACTGCCTTTTATTATCATTTCAATAAATAAAAATAACTGCAAAATCAGTACCCCCACACCCACTTTCAAAGGACTCTTGGCCTGTTCCCCCAGAGGTGGTAGTGCTGCCTCTTCCTCTGAGGCACTGCAGGCTACATTTGTGTGATACCTGGGAGGTCTTGCACCAACAGCAGCTATTCCTCCATCTCTAAACGAGTGCTGACAACCTGAAGAAATGTAAGGAAGGTCATGGCAAGTTTTATGCTGTCAGGAGCAAAAGCTCCAAGCTGCACTAGCCCTTGGAACAGACAAAGTAGCATGCCATAAAGAAGCTGAAAGGATCATGAACATTCTCAGTGAAGAAGAATGGTTAATCTACAGTTATGAAGGATGCACTGCCTTAGTATTACTCAGACTGGTGTCAATATTGTCCAAGGTGATGGATTGCAAAATGGTCAGTGACAACAGCAAAGGGTGCCGTCACAACATATTTATTTAATCTTTGGAGTAAAAGCTAGTCAGGGTTAAACCAGGTTGTCATATTTAACATCAAGCATAATGCTACTGTCATCTTTATCTTGGGAAGAAGGGAAAAAAGGTAGACCAGAAATTCCCCAGGAATTTACTGAAATGGCTGCAGTATGATTGAATAAGAAGATTTTAATGGAGAGCAGTGAAACTCACCAAGCACCTTTTTCTTTCTGTTCTTACTCAAAACCACAAAATCATTGAGAAGTAATGAAATACCGTTTACCCTCTGCCAGCACAAACAACTCCTCCATGTTAGGCAAAGAAAACATCATCTGTCATCTTTTCTCTTCAAGTTATAGAATAAAGAACAGACTAAAACATTTTGGGGCATAATTTCAAGAGGAACTTTACCTTGGTCTATGAGTAACCAATGCCACCAAACAAATACCTCTAGCTCTGAAAAGGGTCTCTGAGCAGCTCCTGGCTGAAGAGAATTGGTCAACAAGCAAACACTACTGTCGGTACCAAGATCTAATACTTACAGAAGCTGGCCTAGTTTCACCTAATGTACATATGTTAAGACATCTGAAACACATGGCAAGATATGTGATCTATTTATCTAGCAGAGGTAACTTAAATAAATTATTTTTTTTCCCAAGAGGCAGAAGCATTAGGCCACGCAGAAATACTGCCATAGTTTAGGTAGGCCTGATTGAAAGGACACAGAACTGCAGAGGGCTAAGAGAAAGGCTAAGAACGTGGCCCAAAGGTCTATAATTCCTTCTGCACAACAAATATTTATGTGAATACTCTTCAGTGAAGATTCTTAAGTGAGGAGTCTTCAGCCTGAAAAAAGAGAGACAACTGAATGAGGTATATAACAGGTGTCGATAAAGCCCAAGTACAGAGTGAGATTGAATGGGGATTAACTGTTCACTGTGTTCCAGCAGCAGAGCTGGGGAGGGCATCACATAAAAGTAACAGAAGGCAGATAGAAAACAAGCAAAAGGAGGCGGTTTTCCTCACAGCATATGGCCACTTTTTGGATAGTATTATTTTACACAGGTTTGAAAAGTGAGTTTGCAAATTCATAGCAGAAAAATCCATAGCCAGTCATTAACTTAATCAAATCCTATAAAATATCTATCTGTAAATAATCAAAAAGTGAGAGAGTGTGAGAAAATTCATTTGTGGTTAATCTGTTATATTCTTCTACAGGTAGCTGCCTTTGGCCACTGCAAGAAACATTCTTGCATTCTTTGCAGTGTATTATGAAACTCTGAAAATCACTATGGATGTCTTAAAAACTATTATAAATGCTTTATAGAAATAGAGTATACTTTTTTAGTAATTTAAAGAACATTATGCCATAAATGGCATACTCTCCTTGTGGCATGAGTTACCTATTTCTTTTTCCTTTCTCCTAAAGATAACAGGAATTTGAGCAGGAGGTGAAATAATCTGTATTTGAAATCCCCTGGTCTGGTTGCTTAGACCATCTCAAAAAGAATGCAAATGTTATTCTTAAACTTAAACATATGCCTATACATGTGATTAGATCCAAGGAAAAGATCCATACAGATATTGCATTTTTCTCATGACTTCCAATCTTGAGCTGAAATCAGTCCCTCAAATATTCTGGATTTTGTTCCACAGTAATTTCTACTTTCTGAAGAAAAACCCCACCAAAACACAGAAATTTGCAAGTATTGTGGAGATCATTGAATAAGTAATGATAATTTTTCTTCCATTCTTTCCAAGCAGCAGCAGGAAAATAAAATAAAACCACAATCAACCTAAAGCCAAAGGAAAAAACCCCAACATGAATGGCAGAAATAAAACAAATATGAAAGAAATCATGGAAGAAAAGAGTAACGGCAGTTTTGAAAACAGAAGGTAATCAAAAATTCACTTATCAACCCCCCACATTTCCCCTTAAAATGAATGGATAAAATTTCATCCACTGGCCTGTATGAAGCGTGAATTTCATTATTAAAAGGCTAAATAATGTGGGATGGTGAACTCAATTTGCTGGGTGCCTTAAAATGCTAAACCCCTTTCCATTTCTCTGTAACTAACTTAAACTGCCATCTGTCATGTTGCCAGGCATTTTCTGCAGAGATCAAGAGCTTCAAAATTTCTCCACTTTGACATGGCTTGACCTGTCTTTAAATGACACAAAAAGCCAAGAGACAATCAAGAACTCAGAGGGATGCATGCAGAGCACAGAAACACACAACACGTGCACAGGTAATCACAGCCTGCCGCACGGTGGGCACAGGCACACAGAGCACTTGGATACACACAGCACAAACGGCATCATCCTGCTCCCTCCTCTGGCTGAGCAGGACAGTGAGGATGTCGATCCAGCCGCTGTCCCTGGATCTCAGCCTCCCCAGCTGCTGGCACTGGACATAGGAGTTGCTGAGGTTACTGCCCTACTCCAGCTGCTGGTACAGAACCTCTCAGACCCAGACAGGGACTACACTGAGCCAACCCCTCTGTGGTTCCACACTCACAGACACAGCACCTGCCTTTTCCCTGGAGACCCCAGACTGTAGTCTCTCCTGCAGCTAGCTGTGACTCCCCTGGGCCCCCAACAGAGAGCTCTTCTCTAAACTCAGGGGAAAAAAAGAGTTAGAAATTAATACAATGAGAAGATAGGTCAGACTCCGCTAACTGGGCACATGGCAAAGGCAGACAAGTGTAATCGTTTAAAAACAAGCAGCCCTTTCTGTCATGTTATCCCTCTGTTTTCCTCCACTCCTTCCTGAATCATCTAAACCCTTTTCCCATCTTTGGTTTATTCCCTAAACAGCCCATAATAAATCCTCTGCAATCCTAAAATGTTCTTCCCCTAATATATACTATGCCTCTAGGCAGAAACCCCCTCGGTTCAAAAGGTGCTCCAGCCTTGACTTTTTATAGTAATGGGTGACACATCTGGCCATGGGGATGTGGGTCCCCTGGGAGAGCCCAGGGAAGACCCTGGACAGGGCACATTTCCCACCTGCCTTTGGGGCCCTGTGCTACTCTGTCTGTGCTGAAGTGGCTCCAGTGGTCTGGTGGCTCCTGTCGTGGCCTGGGAGCAGCCAGGACCAGGTATACTCAGGCTCTTCCTTCTGCCACTGGACTTCTGTGCTCCACTGTGGCTGTGAGCAGGGGAGAATTTAACATCATACGCATGGCCATGGATCCACAGGTCCCTTTGTGTCTGGGACCTGTCCCGGGTTCTCAAAGTACAGTAGAGGTTATGTAACCAAAGTTGTCCTGCATATTTGCAGGAAGTGTCAGCACGAAACTAACTCAGAGCTACTTGTCCTGTTCACCTCCTTGACATGCCTGTTTCATTCAGCTGCGAAACAACCTAGCTGGAAATAGGGAATGAGCTGCTGGAGAGCAGCACCACGGAGAGGGACCTGGTGGTCCTGGTCTACAGTGAGTTGGATCTGAATCAGCAGTGCCCTGGCAGCCAGGAGGGACATCCCTGTCCTGGGGCCATCAAGCACAGCAGCACCAGCCAGGCAAGGGAGGGGATTGCCCTGCTCTGCTCTGGGCTGGGGCTGCCTCACCCCCAGTGCTGGGGCAGTTTGGGGTGCCACAATATAAAAAAAGCATTAAGCTGTCAGAGAGTGTCCAAAGGAGGGCCATGAAGATGGGGAAGGGCCTCGAGGGGAAGCTGTATGAGGAGCATCTGAGGGCACACTGAGCGTCTGTTCAGCCTGGTGAGGAGACTGAGGGGAGACCTCACTGCAGTCACAACATCCCCCCGGGAGGAAGAGGAGGGGCAGGCATTGATCTCTTCTCTGGGGTGACCAGTGACAGGACCCGAGGGAATGGCCTGAAGTTGTGTCAGGGTATCCGGAAAAGGTTCTTCCCGCACATGAGGGCCTGATCAATGTTAAAATGAAAACGTGTCAATCTGTTCAGATTTGATTCTGACCTGTTCCTTAAAAACTTGATTTACTAACATTAAATTTAAAAGTACTAGGAAAGACATACATGCCTTGGTGGTGACATATGCACAGAGAGCAAGACGCAGGAGGAGGAGGTCGGAGAGGCTCTGTCGCTAGGATGACTTCCCCGAGCAACCCCCTCCGAGCCCCCGTCGAGGCGGGGGGAGGCTCCGTCGCTAGGATGAACTCCTCCAGACGACCCAATGATTCCTCCGGACGGTCGGACTGTGGGTGGGGCCACGCTGTATATAAGGAATTCTGAACGGCATCCCAGCGCCCAGCCCTTAGCCTGGAGCCCTAGTACTACCTCAGCTCGCCGCTGCCCCGCCGCCGCCTGCCGCTGCCCCGCCGGTGTCCTGCTCCCGCTGTCCCGCTGCCGCCCGCTCGCCTGCCGCTGCTGCCCGGCCGCTGCCTGCCGCTGCCCTGCCCCGAGCCGCGATGGTCCTCACGCTGGCCCTGCACTCGGCGTATGCTGCGACTCTGTGAACGCATACAGGTCTTCCATGCAGACAAGCTATGGGATGAAGGGAAGAGCAGAAGGGGGAAGAGAAGGAACCGGAGGCTGTCCCGATCTAGAAGATACGGAGAGAAGATGTGTGAAAATCAGAAAAGTAATACAGGACAGTTATAATGTTGTTGATGGTTATTGTACTTTGATAAAATAAAGAAAGAAGTATGTAAATTCTGTATCCATTGGTAAGAGTTTCCAGAATTCAAAACTGTTTCTCTATAAAACAGAATTCAGTTACATTTCAGCACAGGTTTTTGGCATGCTCTTGATTAATGTTAACCTAAACAACAAAAGTTAATATTCTCCAGGTACAGATATCATATACATTGTAAAACTTTTCCAACACTAAGTGTCCAGTTATACTTCTTAACAAGTAAAACTTTTGGTGCTGTTTCCTAGGAAAGATGTTTTGTTTGATTGTTTTAGATTGTTAGAATTGTTATTGTTTTGCTGCTTTTCACTTGAAATAAACCCGTGAGAGTTGTTACCATCCTATTTTCTTTGCCATTGCTTCACAGCTGTAGTTATAGACAATTTAAACCGCAGTTATTACCTTAAACTATTTAATGCCACTCAAAAACTTTGTCAGCCACTACTAAGCACATAAAATGTCCAATGTTATCCCAATAATAAATGACAATAAATAACAAATATTTTCCCAATAAAATAAATTAATTTGGAACACATCAACACCTCTGGCTTGCATTTAAGAAAATGGTATAGACAACTTCTAAAATTCTCTGATATAGCAAAATGCAGCCACTAAGCTATATGATACTGGGCCACTGGGCAAGATTTATCATTAAAAGAGAATATATGTATCCATATCACATTTATGCTATATGCAGGGGGGATGAATCCATCTACTTCCTCCTGCTTTAATCAGAATTAATTGAGAAGCAAACGAATTTAAATTGCTTCTCCCTAGGCTATCTATCTGACAGTTTTCTGCCACAGAAATACACCAGAGAAATTTTCTATGAAAAACATGCATTAACACTCAGTTTATTTTCCTGAACCTCTTTATGGAGAGAAGAGGTCACTCAGGCGTTCTAATGCATCTTGTGATTTAAAATCCTGTGTCATGAAGAATATTGCTCTCTTGACCCAATTTCAGCCTCTTACTTCCAGAGCACTGCATAAAAGCTTGTGTCAGAGCATCCTTCAAATATATTAAAGATCCTTGAACTCTGGGTAGTGTTTTTTTCAAGTCTCTCCTTGCTGTACACACAGGCAGTCGATGTGACTGAAGCCCCTTAAAAGTTTTGCTGTTATTGGACACCACACAGTCCCTCTCTGACCCCTGTCGTGCAGCCTTTGTTACTGCTCAACAGAACTACATCCTTTTATCAGCTGAACTAGCCTCCCCAAATCATCAGCCTCCTATTTCTAGCTGGCTATATGCACGGTTTGCTTGAATTCTAGCCTTGTTTTGCCTCTACATAAAACTGGTAATTTGCATACTTTCCTCATAAATCCTCTCCTATGCATTAGCAGAGTGCCCTAGCTACTAGAGGAGTTTTTCGCTTGCACTTTCTTTTTTCTGTGGTAACCTTTCAGGATCCCATGCTAAGACAAAGTTGCTCTTCCTCCAGGAAATTAATTCTTTCCTAAAAACGGTTTACTAGTCATCTTTGTCTCATCTAAGGCTGCCTCAAGGAGTCCCTCCCTATTGAAAAAAATCCTGACAATAATTGCATGTAATAAGTTTTAAGCTTTGCTCTGAATCTTGTTGTCCATACTTGTTATCCTCACACATCAAACCCTGGAGCACATTGTAATAAGAATCATCTGAAAAGACAAATACAAGAATCCATGGTACAAAGGAAGAATTTTTTATTTATACCCCTAGTTCTCACCAAAGCTAAGAAAACAAGAGGCCATAGGGCTAAAGAAGGCTTTTAAGACAATCAGGTTCAGTCTTCTGACACTGTCACATCTGAAAAATACTTCAGGTTTCCTGTCTGTGACTGGAAGCCTCAACCAGAACTATGCTGCCCTATGTTAGTGTACTTACCTAATACTCCCAATATTACATTTATAACCAGGATGAAGATATAACCCATGACATCAAGCCTGCTTTGGACTGGCTGAGAAAACTGAGGCATTTATTATGTCCATACAATTAGCTGATTAAGAGAGAATGTGTGTTAAAACAATGACATCATGTTCTGTTCATTAGTCAAAAAGGCTTATTTGCAACTGCTGATACCATTTTCTGAAAGAAAATAGCTCAGACATCCATGATAAATATATCTTACTTCACTGAAAAGTTGCCAAACATGCTTTAAGATCTTAAAATCCCTAAGCTGCTACCATGGAAGTATTCTAAGTGGTTTCCATTTTATACAGATAATAAGGAGGCTACTTTTCTAAGAAAAAATGTCACCTAGAGGACTGTGGGCCATGATGTTCTGCCACCACTTGGTAAAAATAATGAAAAAAAAAGCATCCAGCAACAAAATAATTTCTGTGAAGTGAAGGCAAAACAGTTATTTCAGAGAACATACTGTGCAAAAGGCAATTACTAAGCCCAAGCATTTCCATCAAGCATGGAATTCACAGAGGTCAAAAGAGGTCCAGTTTTTCTTGACAGTGACCATGACTGGCACAAAATATCTTGGTGACGATGGCAGCCCTATACCTATGCACAGTTAAAATGGTAAAAGTGTCAGCAAATTTTGCATATTGAGTTGAGAAAGAATATAGCCAGTGTAGAAGCAAACATATCAGGAACATAGTTTCCAGATCTGATAGTATCAGGACAATACCAAAGCAGAGCAGTGTCTGGCCAAAGGGGTTTTCAGCACAGATTTATAGGAAAATAGCACATAACCCCACAGTGCTGCCAAGGGGCATGATAAATTAAATAATTAAAAGAAAAACCCCACAGGAAAAGTGGCTCTGGTATTTATTTATCATTGTTTCTCTCTTTTCTTCTCTTTCCTTTGCCATGATTTCCTCAAAACCACAGCAGCTGAAGTAGTGAGAAACTTGAGCAGGCAGAGTGAGAATGGCACAGCTCTGCTACTGATGTGAGACCACAAGGAATAAATTCAGCTTCAGCTTCAGTGTTTGTCTGCAGCAATCAGCTCTATTAAACCTGTTGTCTATCTTTGGGCAAATGGAGAAAAAAGGAAACACAGCAGAGACGAAGATTTTTTAAATGTGGTTGCAGAAATCCCAACACACTGTGTTACTACAACAATGCCAAAGTTGGAAATCAAGGGATAGGTTACAAGAAGTTTTCAGTGCAGCATATTTCTAAAAATATCTAAATTTCTAAAATCCATCAAACATTAGCCTTCTAAACAAAGACTGGTAATTACTGCTGTAAGGTCTTCTAAGGCAAAGTCTAATATGGCATCTTAATATATAGTAGAGAGCCCTTGCTTTGGTCCAACATTGCCTTTCAAAGAACCCTAATGTCAACTTTATATTTTTTGTTTTCTCACTTTGCAATAAAAGATCTGGTTTCCTAAACCTGAATGTAATTTTCTGTCTGTGACCTTAGCAATATGTCTTTTCAAGGAACATTTGAAAACTTGACAGATTTTATGATTGACACAAAGTCAGTTTTGGTACTCATTACTTTGAATTGGAAATTCCTCACCATGACTGAGATAATGCATATGTCCAACAGCTACGCCTTGCTGATATTACTCCCTTACAGCACCACAAAGATGGACAATTCACAGAAAAGACAATGAAGTGACTGCTTTAAATGAAAACACCGCTTTAGGGTTGCTGCCTGAGTCTCCCAGGGATTAAAATTGTTTTAGGTACAGCTATGAATTCATCATAAAACAACATTTCAACAGAAAACGTGGGAACAATATTTCTCACAAACAAATGTGTTGTATGTAGAAACCAGGAGTTATGATATGGTAATTTTTCAGTTATTTTTTTTCCCTTTTATGACCAGGGCAACTATGTATGCACAGATGAACTACGATTGTTTAACTTCATGGCAAAGATATGAGCTACCATTCATTTCTTGTGAGTGATAATGTTCTGTACCCTGCCTCATGGCCCATAATCTAATCCTCTGACCCTTGGCCAAGGCACAGCTATTGCACTTGCAGAAGGGTGCACTGCTTCACCAGATCAGGAGAGACTCTGTCATTGGCACATCCCCAGGGCTGCCTGTTGGAGAAGCAAAAGGTGCCCTGTTAGAAGCAGTAAATGAGGACAGTAGGGATGGAAAGAAGAGGCAATAAGTTCCCAAACAGATGAAATGACAGAAGGCCCTTGAGGCTGTCATTGAAGCCTGTCCAAAACAAGTTCAACAACTTTTTTGGAGATAAGCAATACTACTTATAAAGGCATTTTGGTCAACAGCTTCCTGGTTCACTATGATGAGATGACTGAATTGTCTGCAAAGAGGACACAGACAAGTGTATCCAGGAATCCAGATAAGACAAAAGGTTCAAAGTCCATCTATCATTGCACATAGGTCTTTTACTACACTCAGCTTGCTACAGTCAGGAAAACATTTAAGACCCTCTAAACATTATTAACATTAACTGTGGTAAACAACATCTTTTCTGTGTTGTAATCAGTACAATGGGACATTTAGGAGGGTTTGTGTTGTGTTTAGGAGGGATAGATATAAGACTATCCAAACAGCTGAGAATTGGCAGTAAGACCCCACACACACCACTCTTACAGACACCATTGCCTTGTACTGCTACTATATACTATTGCTACCTACACAGCACTAGCAATGCAATTGTGACCGCTGCTTTTGAAAAAGGAGCTAAGATGTTTTGAAAGTCAGTCTCTTAAGATTCCACTGATGAGATATGACAGGAGAGGAACAGAATCCAGTCATTTGAAATTCTTTCATAGTTATAGTACTTTAGTAATATCAGATGACACAGGCAGATACAGCAGAGATTATTTTAAGGAACTCTACCTTTTACTCTTCAAATCAAGAAGAACCAACACATCATTTGAATCTCCTACCTAGCGTTGCAGTCTGCTTTGAGAATAATGTAGATTTGTTTTTTTGGTTTTTTTTTTTTTTTTTTTTTTGCAAGGGCAGAGTGAGAGGGTATACTATGTAAAATACAGAAACCGAGGATCAATCACCATTCAGGAAAATAATGGTTCTCCTTTAAGATACAAAGAGACTTTATTCTGAATTTTATTTTGTTACACACCACATTCCACTGGAACTCAAAACTGAAATAAGTAGGGCTAGCTTTTTTACTTCCTGCCTATAGGCCAAAAAAAAAAGACAGTATTTGTCCAGACCCACAAACAGCAGATAAGAGAAAGATGGCTTAGCATAAATCAGTTAGATAACATTGATTAAAAGGAATATCTAACACATTTTAAAACTTCATGAGACTTTAGCAACATTTTCATAAGGAAAGTTTGCCCCCTTCTTGATCCTATTTGGTTTTAGATGTAACTTTAAAGTGCAGCTGCTTCAGAAAATAATATTTATTTTGTTTTCCTGCCATCTTGTGGCTTAGCCGCAAAATGCACTTAAAAAAAAGAGGTACAATTGCTGGTTTGTGAAGAGTTTGCTTTTGGAATACTATTTGGCCTAAGCTGTGCTCCAGACCATCACCCCTCTTCCCTAGACAGCATTGCAACTTGCAACAGCGTGGATCTGCAGTGCAATGAATTCCTGCAACAGCTTGATACCATGGAAAGAAATTGTGCCAACTAGCCCAGGTCTCACCACAGGGGTGATGGCCCATTCTCTCTTCCAGACACTGTTCCCTTGACCCAGATCTATCTAAGTCAGTGAATTCTTAACTGCATTCCTGTTTCTTAGTTAAATACATTAGTTTGAATGATTATGTGAGAAGTGAGCTGAATTCTAGTCTGGCTCACTTACAAGCTGAGACAAATTCTACCAGTGCTGCTGTATCAGTGAATCATGCAAGATGATTAGTTACACTCATCACCATCTGGGAAGTTGCATTTGGCAATATGTATGAGTGCTAAGAATCTAGTTGTAGCCTTTTGGGTTTATTTGGCACTTACCAGGAATAATCAAGCTAGCTGATTTAATACAGCTCATATTAAGCAAACAAACATGAAATCCTAATGCCATTTCTATAGTTCTATGTCGGCCAACCACAGAAAAGAAATAAAGACTTGCTTTCTATCACACTCTGATTAAAAGGCATCATATTGTATGCCTCCCTAATCGGCCAAAGAAGTTAAATCACTGGTTGAAGATCAGACAAGAAAAACATTAGAGGTTTTCAAAGTTTGGAGGGTCTTTTGTTTGGTTGCTTTGTTTTGTTTTTGTTGTGGCGACTTTTTAGCTGCCCAACAGAAAAACAAAGGTATTTGTTTTCTTCATGCCTGTGACGTATTTCTATGAAAAAAACACCAAACACACTGGATTTGATATTAACAACTATACCAAAGATGTATAGTCTGTTAGATTTAATGGCTCATGTGACAGTTTGTGGGTGAACAATACCTATGCATGTTTTTAGTAAGAAATAGCCTCTCAAGATTTCACTGGCTGAACTTTCTAGAAAGTCAGACAGTTGTCCTGCCAGTTGAAATGCTTTGCTAGTCTGACAGAATACACCAAAAGTTAAGAGCAAAACACTTTTGCTGGTCTATGATTTAGCAAGAAATTTTCTGGGCCATATAATTTCAGATGAGCCGGTAAAAAGATTCAAAACAAAATTGTTTTAGTTAAATATCAGCCCTTCTTCATCACTTGCAGAATGCTCTTTTGAGGACATCCCAAGACTGTGGTTTTCCAGGGCAGCTTTTTCTGGAAGTTCAACTTTCAACTGTTCTATTTACACCTGAGTTGCAAACCTAGATCCTTGTATTTTATTTTCTTGATGGAGAACATTAATTGGGTAGTTAGAAAGGTGGGGGGGGAAATCTTAGAAGTCAGCTGCACAAGAAAAGTAATTGCAGTATTTCTCACAAGATCCTCATAAAGAACTTGTGAAGTACCAGCTGGATGACCAGATAGTGATGGGCAGTGGTGGTCAGTGGCACAAAGTCTGGTTGGATCAGTGTGACCCAGCGGTTAGTACTGGGTCTGTGCCTCTTTCACACCTTCATTAATGCTGTGGGTGAGAGGGCAGCTGCACCCTCAGCAAATTTGCTGGTGGCACCAAACTGTGAGGAGGCACTGATACACCAGAGGGTCATGGAGCCTTCCAGAGGGAGCTGGCCAGGCTGGAGAATGGGGCTGACAGGAACCTCACACAGAGCGGATGGCACTCAGATCCCTGCCAGCTTCAACCATTCAGTCACTGTGTGATTCTATGGTTCTGCAGTGACGAACAGCTTTAAAGGGCTACAAAGCCTATGTATTTTGTGCAACACAGAAAGCTTGATTCTAAAAAGTCTGAATTTTGCCACAAAAGTCCACGCCTGTAAAAAGGCCCCAGACTTGCAGAACTCTGACATACATGGAGGGCTTTCTACCTTTCACAGTTAAAAGCATTTTAAGATAATATCTAAAAAAACCAAAAACCCAACAATGATTTGAGCTCTATTCTCAGTTGGAAGTACTTTTCACTGCTTGAAATTGCTCAGATCTCCCACACCAGTGGGTACATTCAAGTAGTTTTGAGTCAAATGTTCTGGTAACAATGAGCACAATAATCAGCTAAGGAAAACTGAGCAGTCAGAACAGAGTAATGATAGACATATTGCTCATGATTGAATTAATCACAGCTCTAGAAACAGATTAATTGGTCAATCAACCAATCATATTGCTCATCAATGTCCTAAAGAATTACACATCTGGAAAAAAACCCTGCCAAACGTCATTAGTGATACGTCAAATAGAACTGCACCACAGAATACATATTGGCATGGACATTGCAACTACTTTTCATAAGATCATATCTGCTTAAAAAGAGGCTCAGAATAAAGATGTTGGACTACCTTGATAATCACACCCCCACTGATACACGATAGGCTATTCACCATAAAATAAACAGTTAAGAAATCCAGTAAGAAAATGCTGCTTTTTCCTCGAAAGTATTAAGCAATACTGATAAATAGTGATAGTTACACTTTGCTTCTTGAAAAGTTGTCTAATGGCTTTTGCCAACCCATCAGCCAAAGGGATGCAGATGCCAAAAGAATACAGGATGCCAGGTACCATTATCTCCAGCCTTCTGCATTGGAATTAACTGACACTTCTAATTGCAAAAGCCTTAGTTAATGCTTGTAGAAAGCAGAAAGCTCCTAATAGAGCAAAAAATTAGGAGAAAAATTCCAGCTTTTCAACCTATCTTCAGCTATTGATTACTTGGTAAAAAGCAGCGAAAAACCAGGAAGCCTGGTAACACTGATCTTGGGTTTGTATTTTCATTTCCAGAACTCAGATTTGATTCTGGAGAGTTGTATTAATTTAATTCTAAATGGAGATAATGTATCTCCATATGACAAAGCCAGCTTAATCAGCAAAGAGCAGTCTTGGCAGGACAAAATATGGTGGGGTTTTTTAAGAGTTTTCTGTGTGACACAAGTTCACATTACATTTAAGTTTGAGAATATCAGATACATTATTATTAAGGCTAGCCTGCTGAGCTTTAGAATCATATAACATCAGGTTGGAAGGGACATCAAGGACATTTATTTAATCTGGAAAGGGTTGTAAGTACATTTAAATATAAGAGAAACAAATTGGTTGGAATAACTTTAATGAGGCAACTGTGTGCCATTTGCTCTCCTTCCAACAGCTGGAGTTAAGGTTTCATCGAGTTAAATACTTTGGTACTGTTCTGGATTGGAATCAGCCTGCTGAGTGTCAGATAGGAGTGAGCACATTATGTACTAGTGGTTCTATACCCTTTGCTACGAAAGCAGAACTTGGTCCAATGTTTGGTAAGCTGCAGACATTTTGCTGCCTTGCAAGACATTAGAATTAAATGTATTCAGTTCCTTGTGTTTGAAAACCAGCTGAAGTTTTTTACACATTCTACAGAAGAGCACCTTCAGTGATCAAAGCCATTACTAGGCACTGGTAACCTAAAATTACATGCCAGTAGTTAGTGTCACACTTTTCCGAACAACAGGATTTCTAACATGAAATGTCAGGCATTCTAAGAGAAGCATTCATCTTCACGGAGGTGATTGCAGACATTTTCAGAAAGAAAATTGTTTTATCTATTACTTTCCAATTGGGAGACAGAGGTATTTTGGGCTTTTTGACAGTTTTTGTGCGTCTCACCCATTATGATAATCAAAATTCCCCTGTGCAAGGTGTTATGTAAGAAGAGGAACACATGTTCTTCCACAGGAATACTGCATACCTCAGGCATGACACAGCTCTGGTGTAATTTGGGAGCGGTTCAGGAGTTAGTGCCTCAGAGATGGGCCAGCGAGACCAGCAGAGAGGAGCAGCAAAAGCTCACACGTGGTACTGTTAGCAACACTTAACATTCACCTCCACACAGCACTTTTCTCACATGGGCACAGCCTGGTGGCACTGTAGGTATTGCTGTAACTCATGAGGGAACACAACACAGGAAATGTATTCAGTGTCACATCAGTTATCTTACACGCTTCATTGACACTGTGCTCTGCACAGCTGGGAAGCCCAGAAGGTATGGAAATAACTCACTGTGAGCAAGAACAATTTTGCAAGCCCTGAAAGCACCCTGCTGCCTTAAATCATAAAATTAGTAATGAATATGAGAATACAGAGTATCTATACCCTATAAGCCTACTTTGCAAAGGCTTACAGACCTCCTAAACTTAAGAAACTTGATGTATAAGCTCCCAGAGTGGCTTTAAAGAAAGCAAACAACTTTCTGTTAAAATCCATCCAGCCCAAGGAAACATAAAACATTTCTAAAAATAAGGTTTTATTTAAAAATCAGCATTTTCCAACGCAAACTTGTCATTTCCTCCTTCAAGAAAAATAAATTTCCCTCTTAAAAAAATGAATAAACTTACATTGGTGTTAAACTAGTAATAGCCCATGGGGAAGGAATGTCAGGCTCAATGGCAAGAAAGCAGCAGACTTCAATGACTGTAACAGGAAAGGAAGAATGGAGATAGCAGCCAGGGACTGGTCAATTGTACATCTTTTCGCTCAGACAAATATAACAGACAGCAGTCTGAAGGATGAGGAGTGAAATACGTTCCTGTATTGTCACTATGCTTTCAAGTCAAACTACTCTTTTGATTCTGTATTGTAAAAGTTCAAGGATTGCATGTAAAATATCCTCATTTTTTGTTTAGTATGTGTTAGCAAAATCTTTGTTTAGTGACACATTTTCAATTAAGTAAAAATTACCAAGTGTTGTCAGACTGCAAAGGAAATTAGGCACAGCTCAAAAGGTCTGGTGTAAAGTCCTGTATTGAAAACATGACCATGTTCAAAACATTCATTTTGGGAGCCAGCATTGGCCTAAATGAACAATGTATTACCACACAAAGAAGACCTGTTGTCCTCCCACTCTAATAATATACTTTTTAACCCATTTATCTTTCTGCCCTTACAAAAGTTTTCACTTTTTATGTGGATGTTGTCCAATGCGTTTGATGGACTGAGCTGGGTGATGCCCAGTGAATAGTGCAATTCTACAGGAAATACGCACTTTCACATATTTTGAAGTTTGCTTCAGCTGTGGGCTGACCACAGGTGCTGCCTTTTCCTACGAAGAACCTGGTCTTCTTGCTGCTTCATGAAGCAAAGCAAAACTTTAACACTTTCCCAACATCCTGCTGAGTTGTGTTGCAAGCACTGCTGACTAGAAGCAGGAGTGTGTCTCAGGCTTTCTCACCTCAACATGTCGCTCACTGAGCTCTGCACTACCTTAAGCCCTTTGTGGTTGCATAAACATGCTGTTTTCAGTTTCAGATGCTGTGACAAAAGCCACAGCTAACAGCCACTTGGGAATGCTTACCCAGGGCAGCTGTCTTCACTGCTCCTGCCCATCACAATGGCACTTGCAGGACATGCTTCAGCTGAACAGCAAATCCACAGGACTCTGGAAAGATGCAGTCCTGTGTAAAACTTCATATGGCTACCATAAAGAAGCCCTGTTGTATGAAAATAGGTTCTTGCACCTGGTGTGCAGGAGGCCAATCCATGCCCAGAATGGAGATATTTGGTTCATTTACAGGCCTGTGCAGAAAGGGGGGCTTGGTGGCTACTCCACAAAGCCAGCACCACAAGTACCACAACTTCCACTATTTATACACTTCAGCAAAAGCAGTAATCGGTGTTCATTGGCTAGAAGTTGCATACTTCTCTTATTAATTTAGTAGTCTATCTTCTATGTGTTGAGTCCCTTACTTCCTATGCTAATTAGTCCGCATGCTCAATCTTTCTTTTCTTTTGGGTTGCTTGTTGCATCTCCTGGTGAGGGAACCACTTTTTACCCAGTCATAGCTGATTCAGCACAATTGCTGAGCTCCTTTATTAGTTTCTTCCTTTTCTTGGGAATT
This sequence comes from Lichenostomus cassidix, assembly GCF_008360975.1. Classification (NCBI taxonomy): domain Eukaryota; kingdom Metazoa; phylum Chordata; class Aves; order Passeriformes; family Meliphagidae; genus Lichenostomus; species Lichenostomus cassidix. Next base: position 7,595,412 of record NC_139511.1, read on the forward strand.
CTGTCAGATGGGCCTTGTGGCCCATAAATTCTGCATTCTTGTGTTCACCATCAGAGATACATCCTTTTCCCCTAGACTTGCAAACCACCCCTAGGTCTGAGATCCCTGAAGCCTGTCAAGACCTAAACCTTAACAAGGCAATTCTGCCAACAAGTAATTTGTCTTTCCAACGTGTGGACATTACTTAGAGTTTGTTGGCTGCTTTATGTTCCAAGGATTAAATGTTCCTTGTTGTTGAAAGCATAAAAAATTGAAACATTAAAGAGCATACTTTCTTTAAAAAATTTTACTTTTTCTATGTTTTGCAACAGTACGTCCTCTTCCAGGCTTTATCAGACTCCGACTAGGTCTGGGCATTGAACCTCCCTGTACGTCCTGACAGTGAAACACATTGAGTCCTAAACCTTAATGAGGCCATTTGACTAACAAGTAATTGATCTTTCAAGCACGTGGAGAAACACATCATGGGATGGGTGAGAAACTGGCTCCCGGCTGGGCACAAAGTGTTACAGTGACTGGGGTGACATCACACTGGTGACATGTCATTAGTTGCGTGTAGGGTCGCCAGACCGCAGACTCAGTTTGGGAATTGGGGCAGCTGCTATCTGTGGCGCTCACCGGGCGGCACACCCGGGTGGGGAGGAGATGGAAGGCAGAGAGCAGAGCTCTTGGAGGATCGTGGCTATCCGGAGACTGAGCGTGGAATGAGGAGATGTAGGCCATTCAGTTGGCGTTCCAGCAGGGTTTATTGGAGGGAAAGGTGGGAGGACGGGAGGACGGGAAGGGTCTGGAGATGGCAACCAAAAGGCCAAGAATGGGGGTGCGCACAGGATTTTAAGGGAAGGGAGGAAGGGGAGGAGAAACTGGAAGGACCACTAAGGATTACAGAATTGGGAATTGACAGGCTGGTGATCGTATAGTAAACAAGGAGAGGGGTACAGTGCATTTGAAAAAACCAATCACAGAACGCAGCTTGGCTGAACAAAGAGGAACATTCCAAACATAACCATAAATGGAACAGAGTAGGAGAGAAGCACGAGGCCAATGGGTGACCAGACCGGCGCATATTCATGAGTAGCTCCGCGGAGCTCCATGGGAGTGCTCTTTTCAGTCACTGTCTTGGTTTGAAAGACAGGTGTCTGCCAAGAGAGGTTGAACCTTCCCCTGGAGCAGAGGATGTGATTTTTCTTTCCGTCCTCCCTCCGAATTATTTAATTTTGTAAATCAAGGGCTTTCAGGCAAAGGTATGGGAAAAAGGAGTATCAGTTCTTTACTAGCATCTATAAACAAACAATAACAATAATAGCAAACCACAACTAGAACCAGAAAACCAAACAGCAGATAACGTGAGCTGCTGAGCCTTCTCCCGTGTGGTGCAATCACGGTTGCAAGCAGCAGGGGCGCTGTTGAGCTCCCGGCTGGCCAGGGCAGGTGCGATGACTCCCGAGCGGCTGCAGGTGGCGCTGTGGCGCAGGGTCAGGTCACCGTCCGGCAACTGCAATGGCGGATGGGCTGAGAAACACGCAGGGCAGCGGAAAACAGCTCAGGGCAGCGAGGGAACAAGGCAGCAGGAGCGGGCGCTCTCTCTCTCCGGCCAGCGAGAATTTCTGCAGTCACAGCAGACGCCGCGGTCTCGTGCGGCAGAGGGCGGGGGCAGGCAGCAGGGGCCGCGGGACTCTCCCGGCAGCAGCCACGAGGGAACGCAGCCCGGGGTGGGGAGAAAACGTGCCCTTCCCCGTGAGGAGAAAAGTTGAATCAAAGCTCACCCAGCCAGGAGAGAAAACAGGGCACAGTTGGATTTCCTCTGGTAGCAGCTGGAAAGCAAAGAGCCAGCAGCCTCTACCCTCAGCGTCCGAACCACGAGAGAGAGTTCCCAGGGCTGGCTCTCCCTTACCTTGCCCTGCCCAAAAACCTAGCCTTTGTCTTTTACAAAAGGCTTGATCACTCCGAACATCGGACCATTTGTTGCTTAGTAACAGGAATGGGAAGAAATTCTCAACCCCTGACAGTCACCATAACTCAAAGGCACTTTCACTCCCATGACTCGTTTGTGGGGCTTTGCCCATTCAGCAAGCTGGGGGCGTTCAGATGCACCAGGCCCACCACAACATCTGGGTGCTTCAGGGCTCCATCCATGGCCCTGTGCTCTTCAACATCTTCATAAACAACCTCCATGCAGGACTGGAAGGGACACTGAGCAACTTTGCAGATGACATAAAACTGGGAGAGGCTGTTAGCTCCCTCGAAGGCAGGAAGGCCCGGTGGAGAGACCTCAATGATTTAGAAAACTGGGCAATCACCAATAATATGGAGTTCAATAAAGTAAAGTTCTGCATTCTGCACCTGGGATGGGGCAACCCTGGATGTATGGACAGACTGGGGAATGAGAGACTGGAGAGCAGTGCCATGGAAAAGGATTTGGAGGTCCTGGTCAATGGCAAGTTGGATCTGAGTCTGCAGTGCCCTGGCAGCCAGGAGGGACATCGCTGTCCTGGGGGCATCAGGCACAGCAGCACCAGCCAGGCAAGGGAGGGGATTGTCCTGCTCTGCTCTGGGGTGGGGCTGCCTCACCTGGAGACCTGGGGGCAGTTTGGGGAACTACAGTGTAAACAAGATCTAAAGGTACTATACAGTGTCCAAAGAAGGAACATAGAGATGGGGAAGGACCTCGAGGGGAAGCCATATGAGAAGTGGCTGAAGGCCCTTGGACTGTTCAGCCTGGAGGAGACTGAGGGGGGACCTCATTGCAGCCTGCAACTTCCTCATGAGGGGAAGAGGAGGTGCAAACACTGATCTCTTCTCTGTGGTGACCAATTAAATGGCCTGAAGTCGCGTCAGGGGAGGTTTAGGTTGGATATCAGGAAAAAGAGTCTTCTCTCCAAGGGTGTTTGGGCACTGTAACAGGCTCCTCGGGGAAGTGCTCACAGAAACAGCCTGACAGAGTGCAAGAAGCACTTGGACAATCCTCTTACACTCTTGGGGTGCCCTGTGCAGGGCTACGAGTTGGACTCGATGGTCCTGGTGGGTCTCTTCCAACTCACCTGATTATGCAAATCTATGCGATTGTTGGAAAATACACCAGTTTAAAAATTGTGTATAACTTTAGTCAAAGGGTTCTGTTTGTCTTTACCCCGGAAAAGGAATTTTACATTTCTTGCCAGGGCATTGTTCTACCAGGTGAGATCTGGTGCACTCAGCATATCAACAGACTGGGAGTAACCCAAAGATAAAGAGCTATCAACAGAACATCAGCAGGACATCAGTGGCTATCTAAAAACATCTACCCCAGATGCCAGCTCCAGCAGGGGTGAAAACATCTGATCCAGAAAGGACTGATAGGAAAAACTGAAGAATGAAAAATCTAATTAACATCAGAGGCAAGGAGATTCAGATCCAGTGGGAAACTCAATACTGGGGGTTTGCTCAACTTTGGGCCAACACTGACGCAATACATTTCTATGTATTTTCACTGTATAAAATACCTGAAAAATCTAGCAAAATCATGTATCATGGAATGATTCTCTCTGCACACCCGGGCAATGTGTGGATGAGATGATTTCTGTGGCACATCCTCCCCAGAACAACATTCTGGCCAGATAATAAAGTAATGCCTTGACTCTCTAACACTACAGATGTAGTTGGAGGGTTTTTGCTTTTCCCGCAATTTCGGTGACACGATCAGAGCAGTGACACGAGCAGAGCAGTCTCTGGGCAGTCCCGGCGGGGCGGTGCCGCGGTGACCCGCCGCTCCCAGGCCCGGATGCCATTCCCGCTCCCCGTCCTCCCTCACACCACCCCCGCCGCCCGCAATCCGGGCCGCGGCCCCGCCCCCTGCCCGTGACGACACGGCCGCGACTTGACTCGAGGTCGCGTGACGCGAGGGGCGGTGACCTCCCCACCCCCGCGCCCTTCGGACCGAGCCGCTATTGGCTGCGCTGGCGGAGCGGCCGCACTCTGATTGGCTGCCGCCATCGCGCGCTGTCGGGCGGCCCGCGGGTGAGTGCGGGGCTGGGGCGGCGGCGCGGCCGTGAGGGGAGCGCGCTTGTCCTGCGTTCCCGGCGGGTCCTGGGACGGACCTGGCGCTACAGCGGGGGCTGCTGGCCCTCGTCTGAGCCGCTGGCCCTCGGCTTGAGCCCCTGGCACCGCCCGCCGCCACCCAAACCCAGCGGGGAGATGTGCGTGTGTGCGCGCGGCGGTGTTCTCTGCATCCTCCGTTCGGGCTTGGAAGATCCGCGCTGTTGTTGGCATCCGTGACCCCGTGCCTTGTTCTGCTGTGTGTGTCTGTGGTTAGGCATCTTCGCGCAGGAGGGAAGCAAATGGATCCCCTGCCCGACCCAGCGCCACTGGCCTCGAAGCTGCGGAACACGCTGGTTCGGTACCACAGCATCGGAGACGGCGAGTGGCGGGTGGCGAAGAAAACCGTGAGTGCTCCGGGCTGCGTCCCGCTTCGTGCTCCCTAGGAAGCTGTGGGTCACCTGTGCGGCGGAAAAAGCCCGCCGTGCTGTGCCACACGGCTGAGAAACACTTGGCCCTGCAGGACTTTAAAATGACAGGTGCTTTGAAACCACCCCTCTAGGATTGAACATCTTTAGATGGCAGGATGTGTTTTTCCTGTTCGCAGGCATACTCTTGTCATTCCTTCTACCCGTTTTCAGGGAGGTAACTCACAGAAGAATCTTACCTGTGTAGGCTTACAGGCTTGACTTACAGAAAATAAGAAGTAGTTAGCACTAATAGTGTTGAAAGTGTCACATGTACTTTCAAGAAACCAGACATGGCCTGCAGGTAGGATCTGCCGGCCTCTGGAATCTCTTGTCAATAGTTCATCATGCTTCAGTTTCCAGATCTCTTCCTTTTAAGAAGTGAGATCATTCTCAATGCTTCCTTTCATATTGTTTCACTTTTCTGTTCTTTAGAGCCCTCACATTATCCTAAGTTTCCTTCCATGAAAGGGAATACAGTTCCTGCTTTCTCAGTTTGTCATCCTCTTCTTTTGAGCTGCCTGGGTTTTTTGAGTCGGGCTTTAGTAAGCTAAATAGACTTTACTGGTGCATCAGGTCTAGGCTGGGTGAATACTTTTTAGTGCTGTCCTCCACAGAAGATAAAAGTGTAGCAATATGGTAGGACTAATGTGGTAAACTTCTCTCTTTGTCTTTTCGTTAACGGTTTGAGTGGGAATTTTTTTTTCTTCTATCATGAGCAGACACTGATAAGACAGAGGTAAAAAATCCAAATGTAATTTGATTATTTGCAAAATTAAGAAATCTACTGTATTGAGAGAGAGGAACAGAGCATCCAAGCCTTTCACTCTTGCAATACAATTATACCATCACTGTTTTAAATGTTAAGTCTATTCCTGTATTAATGTTCCTGTGTTGTGATATTAAGTACTGTGGTACTCCTTTAAAAGTTATCTTCATCCTAGTGTTTCAAATCACACTACTCCTCAGATTTTACCCTTAAAAATTTCTAGTTGGGCTTACTCTCTGCCTCCCTCCTGTGTTTCCTTCCTCTCTCCTTTCCTTCCTTCCTCCTTTCTTTCCATTTTGGTATTGTACCATGTAAAAGACATTCAGAGCTTCACCTACCACAAGGAGATGTGTTTTCCCCCAAAATATCTTAAACAATTCTGGATGCAATACTTAACAGTACTGTTCTTTAGGACATTTGGTCCTTTATGCTTACATAATCATGATTCTGAATAATGTGGTGCCATATGGTACTGTCTTCAACACCAAAATTCAGAGATTTTGTACGGAGGCTCAATTTTTTACTTATATAAATATCACAAGATACTGGTTTCTCTATTTTCTATGCATAACTTTGAAATAGTCTACTGCTTGCAAGACAATTCTAGTCAGGCATCCAGGAGAGAAGAGTAATTCAGTTTTCTTGTCTGCCACTCTTGCACACTTCTGTTTCTTGTGTTACAGGAATGCAAGCAGTAGTGTGGTCTTCCTGTCTGAGTAGCATCCAGCTTTTGCCTTTCCAGTTGCCTTGTAATTTAAAGGCTTTGCCTACTAATGTTCCATTATTCTGTGTGTTTTTACAGTAAACTGGCTTGGCCTGCCAAACCGTGCTTCTGCACAGACTTCTAGCATTTGACTGAGAAAGGCAATTGTCTGATTTTTTTTTAAATAATGGAAAATTACAAGTAAAAGGTATCTGAAACATTTGAAGAAAATTGTGCAGTGGTGCCCAGGTGAACCACGGTTGATGATCAATTTGGCTGCTTTTATTCAGGAGAATTGAAGAATTTCTGGGCATCTTATAATTATATGCAAGTGACAATTAACTTTGTGTCTTATATTTTATTTCAGAAAGATGCAACTGTGTGGCGTAAACCCTCAGAGGAATTCAGTGGATACCTGTAAGTTTACCTACACAGCAGATACATTTTTAACGTTCCATGGATGTGTTCTCTAGAATTTAGAAATTAAGACTGCAAATTCTACAGCCCTGAGACACACAGATTCTCCAGAGGCGAGTCTAAATGGATTACCTGTTGTAGCTGTACTATTTCTTTCTAACTTTTTCATTTGATACTTTAGCATTGCATGGTGTCTAGAACAATAGTGAAGTCTGTGGAATATGCCAAAATATCACAAGACTCCCGTTGGATGAAGTGGGGAACAGCATCTGCCCAGAAATGATGGCCTGTAAAGCTCAGAATCAAGTTTGACTTTGGTAGTTCTGAAGGGTCACTGGGTGACAGGCCAGTCAGTCCTCAGACTATTGCAGTGACTGAGCGACTTCAAAATATCATTTGTGGAGTTGTGAGAGAGATGTGTGACGTAAACGCCCTTCCTGTGTGAGTTTCTGTCACTGGGTTCTGTAGGTTTAGGTGGAGAAGTAGTTACTAGGAAACAACACTCTGAAGAAACAAAAAGTCGTGTAAGAAGCTATTGTTTAACGTGAGCTCAAAGGCTGATACACCCCATTCAAGCGTAAATTCAAGGAATTCAAGTGTTGAATCTGCAAGAGCTGATGGCCCCAGACACCAAGACTGTGCTGACCATACAGTTCCATGGGCTCATGGCACTAACAGGTTGTGTAGCTGAACCACTGCCAGGAGGGCAGTGACTGCTTCTGCAGGTGAAGACACCAGGGTTGTGTGCCCCTGGAGAACTAAAGCACACTTTGAAGAGCTTTCCAAACACCAACCTGGAAGCCACTGACATGTTCACAGGGTCCTCCAGTTTCAAGTATACAGCTGAGGTGGGCTCCATACAGGTGAATATGAGAGAACTGCACAATTGAAAAAGTGAATGTGTTGCTTGACTAGTTATTTTCTATCAGTAAGAACATCTTAATGAATAAAAGGTATTTGGAAAATAATAATTTTCATGGATTCTTCGTGTTCAGAAACTTGGAGGCCCAGTCACTCAAGTAAACAAAATCTCTGGTGTCTGCTAAAAGTACCTGATTACAAATGAATGTTCGGTAATATCTTGTACCAAATTATTTTATTTGGTACACTTATATGCTACTAAAGTCTAATGTAGTTTCTCATTAACTTGGTTCTACTGCTGTGATATGATCTGCTCTAATCCCAGTGGACCAAAGAGAGCTAACTGTGAATAAAGCAGAGCAAACCCAGAAGGGTTCAAATGTTCCCCAAAACTTGATTAAAACCAAACGAGGTTAGATGTTGATACCAAAAAAATTGATATATTTTATTTAATACTAAAAGAGGCAAAGAGAAAGAAAGAGAAAAGAAAGAAAGAGAGAAATAGAAAAAGAGGTGGGGGGAGGACAGGGAGAGTGACAGAGGCAGGTTAAGTAGAAATATATCACCCCTGCCTGGGTCCCAATGATGTCTTGTTGATCCCTTCCATCTGGTCTTCTTGGTGGTGAGGGTCTGCCACCCAAAAGTATAGAATCCAGTGGATTAATACATGTTTAGGCTGGGTGGGAACGTCCAGGTGCCTCCCCTGACGGGGGGCAGGTTTGACACTATCCCTTGCACGACTGTGGATCTGTTGCATCATTTTACATCACATGCAATGCTCTGGTGCAGGGTATGGGGGCCTTCGATAGGCCATGACACCCTCTCTGCTGTCTGTCGTGGATGTTCCTTAGATGTGGCTTTCCCAGGGTGGGGGCCCCACAGTTGAGCTTGTCTGCACAGTGGAGGATGGGCATTCACTGTCTCTGATGAGGTTTTTTCACTGCACACCCAAAACCTCTCCTTCTCCCTGCTTTGGTGAAGGGGTCTATACAAGCCTGGCAGCTGTTAAGCCTAGGGCTGTGGCCTCCACCCAGAAGGTGCTGGGCTTAATTCTCCTGTGAAAGTATTTTTCTCCCCCAGCCCAGATCTGAGTTGCTTTGTCTTACCTCAAACCAACTTACAGTCCAGGGCCTCAGCCAGGAGGCCCATTCAGGGTGTTTCTGTGCAGCTTTTGTTATACAATTTTGCTACAATAGGCAGAAGTCCTTCATAAAAATGTTTGAGCCATAAACCATATTTCAGTCTCCAACATCCTGCTACTTTTGCTTCATGAAAGATGTTTTTCCCATTATATTCCTGATCTCCTTTTTACTTTAGCTTTACTTGTCTCTGGTGAACTCTCTTCCTAGCTTGGCAATACGAGTAAAATAGCAAGTTTTACAGTTGTTAGAGCAATAAACAGGATAATTTTTATACAAGGAAGGAGTTTGCTGTTTATAAAACATTAACATTAAGTAGAAAAAAAGATTAAGTTTTTCAGAATAAAATTTCTTGCATAGAAGAATTGATGCATGCATAGATCTTTTTCTATGCTGTTTTTCTGATGCCATTGTCCAGTGACCATACTTCCTGGTACCAAGGTGTTGATGCAAGTGTAGTGTTCCAAATTAATGGAATTAAAGATTTTCTTACTAAATATAAACTTTTTTTCTAGCTACAAAGCTCAAGGAGTGGTGGAAGATGTTACTAACAGAATAGTGGATCATATTCGCCCTGGACCATACAGGCTGGACTGGGACAGCCTAATGACTTCAATGGACATAATGGAAACATTTGAAGAGGTGAAGACTAGTTTAGATTCTTGAGGGAAATGTGTATTGATGAATACATGAATTTAACAGTACAGCAGAGCAATTCCAACAAACATGAACCTTTCTCAGCCTGTTTTTTGCATTCACGGGCAGCATTGTGTGTACATGCTGTGTGTGATCTCAGATGAGGCTTTCTGGCAGCACAGTTCTGTTCGGAGGCTTGAAGTTTATCTTTCCATCAATGCTAAGAGATTTGGTCACAATTCTCTCAGATCTGGGAGCTCTGGTAGCCTGCGATAAAATTCTCTTACAGAGGGCTGCAGTGTTATACTGTTTATGCCAAAGCCATTTCATACTGCTTGCTTTCTTCTGTTCCACGACAAACAATAGTAATAGTCCACACATGGAAGCTGCAGCCTCTCCCTCTTCCTGAAGGGCTGACTTGTGTGGCATGGCTTTATGCTGAGACACAAAGTAGTTCATACTGAGGGTCAGGGCTTGATAAAAGGAAGGTAGGTTTGAAGTTGGTTACAGAGGAGCTGGTAGCCTTTCTTCAGTTACTGCAGACATTCAGTATGAATTCAAAACCCTCATCTAAGCCGTCATCTGGCTTGAATATGGATTGTCTTTTGCTCTGTCTCTAAAGGAAGATTTATATGGCAAGGTATTTTTGCTAATTATTCCCTAAAATTTATACAGACTCTATAGTATTATAAGAAAGCCTGTTTTGAAAAAAATGTTCACATTCTGTTTTATTTTTCACTTAGTAGTTTAAAAATGTTTGATAGAGTATCTGAGTACCAAGAGAGTCCTCTTGCAATTTGTTCATAGTCCTTTCAGACTTCCAAGTACTCCTTGGCAACCTAAGAACCTTGTGGCTTTCAGTTCCCAGGCATGACACAGTTCTCTAGCTTTAGATCTTTAAACCTTTGTGGTTGCAGTTACTCTTTTCTCCCACAACTCTCAGTTGTAGCTCACAAGTCCATACGACTTCCAGCATTTAGGTTGAAAATGTCACAGCCATGCAGACCTCACTGAATTTGCGCAATGTAATTGACAGAGCTTCTGAAAAACGTTAGCTGCGTGTGAGCATAAGTTTTCCTGTATTCATTATGCTAAGATATTTTTATTTTCTTGCCCTTCTAATTCTGTCACTCAACAAGAACTGCTGTGTGATGCGCTATACAACTGCTGGCCAGCTCTGGAACATCATTGCACCAAGAGAGTTTGTTGATTTCTCTTATACTACAAGCTGTGAAGATGGGCTTCTAACATGTGGTAAGCCACCACTTATCTCTGATTAATTCTTAATTTTCAACAGTTGCTTGGCTGAAGATTTGACCCAGATCTAGTACTAGCAAACATGCCAACAATGGTGTAGGATGTTCTTCAACAAATAAATTCAAGGTGTTTTAACAAAATTCAGAGGTGTTCGTACATTTTACAGATTTAAAGAAGTGTACAAGCTACTGCTTACCCATGAGCCATTCCTTTCTGCCAGGTTTCACTTTCACCAGCTGTGGGACTGGAGTGTTCAGTCCTCCCTCAGGTCCTAGAGCAAACTGGGAGGAGTAACAACTTACTTCTAGTAAATGGGAGAAATGTCCTCTTAGTATTTGAATTTTTGCGTATCGTGTTCTCCTGTCTGTTAGAGAGTTTGGATGAAGAAAACTTTCTTGCATGAAAATACCCAGAAATCTGAACTGTGTTTGTAACTACTACTAAGTTCCCCAAGCAGAAGCTTGTATATTTAAAATTTACTGCACCTTAACTCTTTTTTTATCTCTCTCAAATTAATTTCCCTTTTCATTTATTTGTTTCATTTTCCTTGACAGGTGTAAGCCTGGACTATGGAGAGGTGAGACCAAACTTTGTCCGTGGATTCAATCACCCTTGCGGTTGGTTCTGTGTCCCTCTCAAGGACTCTCCTGGCCACAGTCTTTTGACAGGCTACATCCAGACTGAACTGCGAGGGATGCTACCACAATCTGCAGTAGACGCTGCCATGTCTAGTACCCTGGCCAATTTCTACTCTGACCTCAAAAAGGCACTCAAAATGTAGACTAACAGTGACTTAAAAGCGTGTGCATTCCTTGCAATCAGATTATGTTGTTTAGCTTAGCATAGGTTACCCACTAAGTTGAGGTGAGTAACATTGTTCCTGAATGACAAACGAACCTTTATGTTGGGGATCCAGTCATCTTTACCAAGTGCTTTTTGATGTGATGCTCAGCATACATTCCCAGTGCACGGTGCGAGATGCTTTTTGCTGTTCAGCACTCTGCAGCTCAATGAGGAATAGCCTGAATCTCTAAACCCTCGGCTTTCTCAGTAGAAAGCACAAGATGTGTGTGGGGGGGGCTTGAAAAATGCAGTGTGAACTCAGCTCTCTCCAGCAGTGCTGGGAGCCAAGTGCTCAGGATTTTGATAATGCAGGTTGCTGTTCAGGCAGCATCTCATTGAAGATGTAATTTTGTAATATATATATATTTATATTTACTTAAATTTTTTGCTTTTATTTTCAGCTGCATCTGTAATTTGATTTTAAAATTTGCTTTGGTTTATCATAGGCATATTATATAGCTAAGTTGTTAAATGATACTAATCATAAGAAGGCTATTTGCACTTGTGAGCAAAAATAAGTGTTCATTATTGACATTTCTTCAGTGTTGTAACTGTAACTTATTTACTGTTGTATATAATAGTCTCAGTGCATAAAGAAATGTTGTTACAGCTGATCCAAAGCTCATTTAAGTCATCAGGTGTTTTTCCATAGTTTTTTTGTGGGCTTTTAATCACATCAGGTGTTTTTCCATAGTTTTTTTGTGGGCTTTTAATCACACAGTTGACAGTTGTCAAAATAACAAACTTCCAATGGATCTTCAGTGATACCCTGTACATCTAGAAAATTTTTTACTTAAATTTGCATGTAATTGTGTGTGTGTGTGTGCGTGTGTGTGTATTTTGTTTGGTTGGGACTTTTTGGTTTGGGGTTTTTTTGTGTGTGTATTTCTTGTTTAACTGAAAATCCTGGGATTACAAAAGCAACAGAAAGAGCCACTCATTTGCTTCAGGGATAGGTGTTGCTGTAAGCACAACAGCACAGACTTGCCAGTGTGCTGGTGTTGTGGAGTGTTCTGTGGTACTGCCCCTAGACTGATCTTTGCAATAAATTAACATCTTCAAACATGAAGGCCAAAGCTCAAGCTGCAGAATGCTCAGATCTCCTGAGGGATACAGGATCTTTTTTTAATATGCAAATTTTAAGGATATTCAGCAACGTAGTAATTCTGACAGATATATAACAGGGGCATTTTAAAAATTACTCTCTCCCTGCTAGGAACCTGAATTCTCTTTAAAATCTGATGTTAAGCCTTTAATGTTGGCATGTGTCATTTGCTCAAGTGACATTGTAGTTATCCCCATGCTTTGCCAGTGCTCACAGTTGCAAGTTTAACTGTGTAGGAGTTAGGGAAAATATCTTGGAGCGCTGATATTGTGGAGCCAGTTGCATACATACAATCCAGGGACTGGTAATGGACTCAGAAAAACAAAAACTCAGATAAAAGTCCTTTTCCTGCAATATTGGCTGTTTTAACACTGGCTGTTGCAGCTGAACTCTCAAGAGCAAGGACTTTCCTTTCTCATTGCTAAAGCAGAGAGGTAGAAAAAACAATACCAAATATAGTGGGTGCTTTTTCAACCTGCTTCATGTTTCAAGGTATTTAGTGCTATTTAAGACCGTTAAAGACAACGCTTTAAGCAGCCTTTGGTGTGCTCATGGGCAGAAAATGTTAATTCCTTGTTAGGTTCTGTGTATTCCACAGTTCCCCATAACCCCTCAGTTAGTGCTGGAAGCTCACGAGATGATCTTCTACCACCAAGGACACCAAAGAATTGCTGCCACAATCTTCTCCTCTCTAGTACTGGTACAGAGGCAATTATGAAATCTCTGGCAGTGCTGCTCCGTGGGATGAATGATGACATGATTGTAGAGGAAACTGTTTGAAGTGTAGCCTGTTTATTCTTCCCAGTTACAAAGATTACATGTGCAGTGAATCTGCATATTCATGTCTTCTGTTTTTAGAGTTGCTGGGACTGACTAATGGAGGGGTTGCGATACAGTACGTAGAGCAAAATATTCCCTCTCTGTGTAAAAATCCCAGTTTAAATCTGCACAGAGGCACTTCAGTGCTGGAGAAATGGGTCAGAAGGAGCACAAGACACTTATAGGAGGATGTTTGTATGATGCCAGGCACTGCAGAAAGCATTGAGAGTTCCTGTTCCAAACACCCATTTTAGGGGCTCTGACACATCTGCAGTATCTATCCTTATTTAGTATCCAGTGATATGTCTTTTTCTGCTATCAGTAAAGATAGGTTGGTGAAGCAGAGAGCAGCTAAAGAAAAGAAGAACTTGAGCTTAAAATAAGAAAATTGCTAGTATTTTTGTATGTTGGTACTTCTAATAAAAATTTCAGTTCAGCTATGGAGTAATACAGAACTAAAAGAAAGATGTCCAATTTCAAATGTTGTATTTATTTGAACCCAAAATTTATATTATTTTTATATAGCTATGGATGGAGAGGGAGGGAAAAAGAACTGTTCTTTAACCAGACTACATCAGAATGAAGAAAGCCACAATATCAGAGCCTCTTCTCCTGCTGTGGCATTCTTACTTCTGAGTTAGTGGACAATCTAGGTGATGCCAGGAGAGTTAAAACAGGAAAGCAGTTGCAAGGAAAAAGTGCAGTAACCCCTGTTTTGCTTACACAGAAGAAATAGGAGGTAAATTGCTTAGTATAGATTTCAATCACTTAAGAGTGTTTCAGTTAAAGTGGAATATAGTTATCCAGAAGTGACTTCTGAACAAATTGGCCAAGAGTTGCGGAGATCTGTCTTTGCTAGAAAAATAACATGTATATAGACACATCAAAATTATTTTTATATGGCTAATATTTTTTAAAAAAACCAACTTTTTAGAGGTTTAGACAATGTGACACTTTACTGTTTGGCACTTCAACTAGGTGCTCTGTGTGTGTAAGGGAAAGGTGACTGAAGATAAGACAGTTTTCATATTTGGGTTCTCTTCCTCATCTAAAACCTCCGACATTAAACCTTGCCTGTAGATGTGCAGAAGATACAGAGATGGGGCTAGGTTTGGTTTAGGGGCAGTCCAAGTACTCTACCACAGCTTGCTGCAAGGTGGACCAGTACTTCAGAGAGATACTCTTGCACAGGTCCTGATCTCAAATTTGATGAATTTATAAATGTGAAACATCATGAACTTATAAAATGCAGAGCATATAATTCCTCCAGTAATAATAAGTAACCAGAACAGTTTTGATGGTGTGACCTGGTGGTTCAACCTAGGAGGTTCACTGCTGTCAAAATAGCCCTAATTCTAGTGAAACCAGTCAAGTTGTGCCTGCGTGTGGAAACTCAGAGTCCATTTTAACAGTGGGTTTAGCTTACTGTTCAGCATTTAAGCCATTGTATTTGTATTTTGAATGCACCTGCAGAATAAATTAAAATCATGGGTTCCAACAGACTTGTGATGTAGCTTTTTCAATATGTGTGCAACCGTATGTAGCATTTTTGGGGAGTTATATCTGATGATGTAGTTCATCTTCAGCTGCATGGTGATGTTTAACGATATCAGTTTGTCTCCTTAAATTTGAAAGCCGTAAAGACTACCTTTACTTAGAATCTTGATTCAGACTGAGGAAATGCCCAACTGGAATCTCTTGAAAGCTGTAGAAGTAAGGTTTTCTCAAAGCTTCAATGCTAAAAATTTATATGTAGGGGTTTTATGTGATGATCCCATGATTACTGAGGGAGAACTTTATTTTGGCTTAGTATTACTTACCTTTTTGTATGTTTAAGAAATGGTCTGTTAACCATAAACATTAAGTTAATCTGAAACACGTGAGCATGTAGCAGCTGGCAGAAGGCATATAGATGTATATTAGGTGCATAAATCATGCTGCAACATATATATTGACATAGCAGCTACAAAAATGAAGAAAATTGCTGTATCTTCTCTAGAACCCTCCCTTGTTTCTCTTACAAAGCTGGCAAAAGGCAGTGGAGTTCTGTAGCATTTGACCTTAGTGGAAGGAGTTGTAGCCCTCTTCCTTTGCTGAGAAAAGGAATGGTGACATCTGAGATGCTCTTGTAGGGCATGTATCATGTCAGCTTCTTCAGAGCGGGGGAGGGATAGGTAGAGAGGTCACCTGGGATCTTTGCAAAATTATTAAGGACATTAATTAGAATCAATAAAATAAAACATTGATGTTCAAACCCATTTCATGGTGAAAGATAATAAAAAGATAGGAGAGATATTAAACCTGTGTTAAATGTTCCCTGGAAGAGAGTATGTTCTGAAGTCCTAAATCACAATTTAAACTTTGTAACACATTCTGCCTTTTCCAGTCCTCATCGGGCTGTGCTGGTGACTCAGTTTTACAATTCACATAGGGACTGCTTATCATACGTACAACATGCTGAAGGGAAAAAAGTGCTTCAACTGCTGAGAAGGACATCATAACTACAACACTCCAGGGATTTTTAAAGAAGACTGCACCAGACATCAACAGAAATGCAGAAATTTGGTAGTTATGAGGCAGGATCATTATGCTTAACTTCCCAGCTATCCTAACTCATTAAAAGTTCCTCTGACTTGTCAGTTCATTCTTATTTGCCATTTTCTTTTTTGTCTCATGCTTGCTATAAAACCAGTGTAAGGTTGTGCTCTATCACGAGCTCACACTCAGCTGTTTGATGTGCTATTTTTAAGAGGTCAACCAAAAGCGAACAACCCTTGAGCTCCAGGGGGAGCTCAAAGCCAGCTCGATATATGCTTCTCTTCTTTGGACTTTCTTACGGAGGTGTGAAGAAGATGATTTCATGAAACTGTAGTAAGAATGTATGCCTTGCATTAGCTTGGGAAAAGATACAGCAACATCCAAGTGCCAAATTAGACTTTTTTTTTCTGCAGCCCTGTTGCCATGCAAAATATCTAGTAGAGTTTATCGTCCTTTATTTCTTACATTGCTCCAGGATGAAGGGATTTTGTAAACTTGTCTCCCACAAAAGGGTGGTAAGAGATTTTGCATTCAAGCAGTTTGCAAGACTAAGGAGTTGCAGGTGGCAGAAATAACAAGATGCACCAGTACCAGGCAGGAGGGAACACCACTGAGGGTGACAGATATGGAAAAAGAGCACAAAAATAAATCAACACCTCAGTCTTGCAATGTTCTCCATTCTGGTACCATGTGCAGCTTTTGGCAACATAGTTAGAGACAAATAGGAAATGAAAGGCAGAAAATCCATATTCAAGCAAGAAGAGGAGTGTAAGACCTCTGGGGTAAAGGTTTGGTTTATGCTTCTGAGAGAGGAGTATTCTGAATGAAAGAGCACTTTTAATAACCTTTGGATTCATTAAGAAATGTTTGCAGAAAACAAGTCACCATGATAGGCAAACTGTTAACTGCAACATAAAGACTCAGGATTTCATAAAATACTTTCCAGTTAAAAGAGTAGTGGAACAAGAGGGCACAAGGAAGTGGTAATTTCTTCACCACGGGAAGTATTTAACAAAAGGGAGACCAGCATCTCTTCCCATAACCCACCCTGGAGCACAAGGGAAGCCTGCACAGTCCCCTAGTTCTGTACTCCACCACTTATAACAGATTGAGTTTGTTATTCAGCTGCTAACTTTTAAGGGAAGAGGAGCAGCGGAAATGCTGTGCCAAGCTGGAATTCATTCTAGACTTTGCAATATAAACAGTTAATACCCATGATTACTCCTCTTTCTAATGATGACTATTGTTCCTTGCTCTATGGCGACTACTAGCTCTCAGGAAATAATAGGTGTAAGCTTTTCTAGATTTACTAGTTTATTTAGCATCAGATCAGTCATGCAAGCCACTTACTAAAAATAGGTATCCGAGCATCAAAACATTTCCTCATGGCTTATCAGCAGTCCCATGCACATACACAAGCAGATACACTGGTCCCACGTACAATACATGGAAATAACAAAACGGTCTTTTTTTTCTGGTTCAAATTTCTTTCTGGTACACTTGTACAGTATCAGGAAAGTTACTACACAAACAGGCTTAGTCAGAAGCAAAAACATACAGTTAGACAAGCAGTCCATAAACTTCTATTTGGTTGCTTACATCTTTGCTAGTAGAAGAAAATAGTGTTGACAGGATTCCTTACCATCAAGCAGTAAAGTAAGGAGTCAGGAACACAGGATATGGAGCTAATTTGAGAGAGTCTATATATATTTATAACATTCTTCATTGTTATTAAGAAGAGTCCAGCCACCACTGCACTGAGATCAATGAGCTTCTGTAACAGGCATATAAAATACTTTGTGTTACTAGTCAAAGGCACCATTTTTGTGTTTGCCTTGGAAACATCAACACATACCCTAACCAAGCAGCATGCACTATTCTTGAATTAACAAAAGCACAAATTTCCCTGCTTATGGTCTGGTCTTCATCCAGCCAGGAACCTCCAAACGATGGCCAAGCCAGACACAAGCGCTTAATGTATCACGTTTCTCCAGGTTAAAACCAGCAGAATGCCTTAGCTGAGCACCTTAGCTGAGCATCCACCAGTTGATAAGCTGGGTTAACAGTTGGACTCCACAGTCTTTCCCAACCAATCTTTTCCAAAACCTGTTTGGTTCAATGGTTCTATGACTAGGGTTCCTCTCCACCTCTCCATCTTTTCTTCTCCCTGAGCAACAAACCATTTCAGAGGTAATTTTCTCACAAGCATAGGCCTCTCAATACCGTGTATTCCAAAAATAAAGGAAAAAAAAAAGCAAACTAGACCCCCAAAAAATGTCTACTTTTGGAACATTAAGTAAAATTTCTTGTATTTAATCAGGAGTTTTAGCATGACATCTCATGGAGATGTGGTTTGAACAAGGAAGCAGTTCCTGTGCTCAACAGCACAAAGACACAGTTTCGGTTAGCTCTCAGCAGCGAGTAGTTTTAAATCTCCTTGTTTCTAATTACATTCAGTAAAAAGTATCTTACTTTGTAATTATTGTCTCCTTGCAACCATGATGGTAAAGATTTGAGCAGTGCAAACAAGGCACCTATCACTACACTGAAGGTCGTAAGTTGGTGGTGGCACCAGCCTTGGATGCTAGGCAGCGTCCCATGGATCCCTGTCATTCCCAAGGAAAATACTTTTCACGGAGGACACTGCTGCATCAGGATTTAGGCGATATTTCACATATTTTTTTCCTAAAGGTACATACAGTCCATTTGCTTAGCGTTGTGAAATGTTTCTTGACAAACTGCAGTTGTCCATGAAAGACTACTTCCAGCCCCATGGCAAACTGAGGGAGAAGAGACTGGGGGCTTATTAATAGTACAAACAATACAACTTCGACGTCTTACAAATATAAAGGATCAGTGGTGAGGTTTTTCCAGCTGGAGGGGGTTGTCACTGGATACATTTGCACTACTCCATAAACATGGCTGGTGGGGATGTCAGGAGAAAAAAAGAAATCAGGGAACCTGAGCCCTTGGAATGCACATTTGTAGATACTTTTCACTTTATCCCTTGCTGACACAAAGCTTAAGAGGAGCTCTCTTTGGTGCGTTCTGTGGTGGAGCTGTCTGGTGTGTTTGTTGCGGGTGTTTACTGTTCAGCATTACTTGGGGATTTGTGTAGTTGAGGTCATTCATGTGAATATCACATTTGTAAGTAACATCATATGTTTTGGGATCTGAGGGCTGATAGGAGAATGCAGATACCTATGCACAGTTCTGTGGATGAACAAATATGAGTCAGTGGCTCCTAGAACATATTGTCTCTGGGACAGATCACATGCCATTTGCAACTCTAAATCAAACCCAATGGTTTGTCTTCGGCTTTCAAGTGACCAGAATAGTTGCTTCGAGTCATTTGACATAATAAGTTCAATTAGAAGAGCCACCCAGATCCATCCAACACAGGGATAAGAATTAGTCTTTTTTCTTGTTGATGGACTTTCGCTGTTGTGTACTTCTGCAGATACAATGGTTGGCTCCAGAGTTTTGTATTACAAAGGAGATCATTATTTACAGTTCCAGGCAACAAATGGGACCAAGTGCTCCAAACTGACTTTACAGTTTCTTCTCCAACACTGTAAATGGCAATGCTGTGTAAAATATGATTCTAAGTATATCAACTCATATTATGTAAACAATATTAAGAAGGTCACTGGTCATAGCACACACAATATCTTTCAGAGTTCCTAAGCCTGACTTATCTTTTTGGGTTGACCTAAACAATGTCTTCTCCACAGAAGGAAAATGGTGCTGTTGGCAAAGGAACTTCCTGGTGCTGAGGACCAGAACCTGGCATGGCGCTGTTCTTTTGCCTCTTTGCTCTGAACCTCTCATTCTGTGCCTACAGCAGCCGAGGTGCCTTCATTTTCTGTTGGGAAAATAACCCAAAAAGCTGAATTATTTTGTTTGTCTGTCTGGCATTTGACATCACTGAGCTATTTCTGTCAGCCAGGTATAGCCTCTCAAGAAAGGAATCTGAAGGTGCCAGGAAAGAGCATGAGTCTGGGAAATGGAGAGGGAAAGTAGAAACACCTCTCCCTGGGTACTGACTGGCAGTGACAAGTCACACCAGGGGTGGCTCACAGAGAAATACACGTATACTTGACTGATGAAACCGAGACTCTTCTGGGAGCACAAGAGCAGGAGTGAAACCATCTTATGGAACCAAGGGCAACAGCAGATTGGTCAGGGCAGAAAAGCTGAAACCTGCCAAGTGTCAGATGGCCCCTTATTCACTGACTGACAGCTGACAGCTCTTCCTTGGTGCCCTTGGGCCAGGAAAAAAAGATGAAGCATAAAAGGGAAGAATAACAATGAGCCATTTAGCCATGGATGTTAACATTTTTCTTCAAGCCAGAATTTCAAATGGAAAAAAAAAATCCCTTACTTTAAGCTTTGCTCTTTATGTATCTTCCTATGGCAGGAGCTCTGTGCTACTTCATAGAGGCAAACACATGCTTTTTAATATATCTTGGCCAATAAACATCTTCCTGATATATAAATGAAGAGCCATAGTGTCAGTTCTCAGTCACACATGCTGTGTATGGAGCATCACCCGGCAGGGCCTCTGTGCAGTTTGGGGCAGCTCTAATTAATCACAAAATTCTGTGCTGGTGTTGTCACTCCATTTTGACCCCTGTACTGAGCACACAGAATGACAAGAGCACTGAAGTTATCTTTTTTCCAGCTGTGCCTTGGAAGGAGTCAGAGCTGGGCAAAACTCAGTACCACTGTAATTATCTTTCATACCTTGATAGGCATTACTGAATTTCATCCAGTGATGATCTATGTATGCAAGACTGTTAATCATTATAGCTTCAGGTCCAGCTGAGTAATGCTGGGAAGGGACAAAAGATGGCTTAAAAGGTTGATGCAACTTTTAATACACACATGGCTCTTCGATACTGTTCAGCACTCTCTCCCTGTCATTTGATAAATCTGTGCATTTTTGTGTTCATGTACGTATTCAGATTTTAATCTGTAATTTTACTAAATTCAGAATTGGGCCACTTCAACTATTCCATTGTATTCCTGCTTCTGTACTATGCCTATTCCCACAATATTGAATGCCTTCCAATAATAACTAAGTTCATGACTGCATTCATGTTCTTTTGTCCAGTCTGGAGTGGTAGAATGTGGCTAGCACAGGTTTTTCCCACGGGAACTCTTCTTGTGTTTTGTAAATAAAGATAAAGTTTGGGTGTTGTTGGAGCAGTGTCCCAGAGCTTGGACAGTGCAGGCCTGGCCAATCAGGCCTGGGGGAAGGCTTCTGACTTACCAATCTGGGTGACTTTTGAGAACTCTATATATGTGATGAAATCAAAACAATAAAGGTCATTCCTTCTTGCCACTGAGAACTGGTGCCTTCATTACTCTGTTAGCTGCTCAACAGCGACAGTAGAAGAAGATGTAATTGTTTGATGGATTTTTAGTTATATGCATGTATATCATTCTGTGCTTATATGAGTTAGAGGACTCACACTCCAAGGGATGTTCTTCACTGACCTGCCTGCAATCTTCACTGAATTACTCTGGGTAGAAGTTTTACCTCCCAGATATAAGGAATCTGCAGTCTTGCCAGTAAAAGTTTATATATCTTCTGGAAGTAAGCTCACAAAATCATGAAAACACAGAACAGGTAGGCTGGAAAGGACCACTGGAACAGTCATCTGGTCTCTCTGCTTAAGCCAGGTTTCCTATAGCCCATTGCACAAGACTGTGTCCAGGTTCTGGAATATTTCCAGTGAGAGAGACTCCACAGCCTCTCTGGAAGTCTGTCCCAGTGTGTGATCATCTGCCCAGTAAAGAAGTTATTCCTCATGTTCAGGGGGAACTTCCTTGGCATTCCTGGCAATTCCTGGCAATTTCTGCCCATTCCTCTTTTCCTATTGCTTAGCACCTTGGAGCAGAGCTTTGTCCATCCTCTTGGCACCCTCCTTCCAGGTATTGATATGTATTAATGAGGTCCCCTCTCAGTCATCTCTTCTTAAGACTGAGCAGGCCAAGCTTCCTTAGCCTTTCCTCATAAAAGAGATGCTCCCGTCCCCTCATCACCTTTTTAAACCCTCTGCAAGTCTTGCTTCAGAGCTCTGTGTCTAGATTAGGCAAATATTTCACTCCTATTTTTTCCCCTTTTCCTTCCTTATTTTCTTCTTATTCTGCAGGCCAGCTGATGTTTTTTATTCAATGAAACAAAGTATTGTGCAGTGGCTTGTCTGGGAATTTTATATGAATTTCTTCATAGAAAAGAAGAATGAACTCACTATTTATGTTCCAACTAAATTAACTCTGATAGGGAGGAAAGGATAGTCTTTGAACTACTATTGTTGTATAAAGTAATTTTAAGGATATTCTGCCTGTCTCTTTGTTAACTTTAGTATCTTGAGGTCTTATGTGTATCCCTGCCACTGTGCTCTAGGTCTAACTGTGCGTTTTTCTTGGTCAGCCTCTGACATTTTTTGTTACATGAATGGCATGCCTCTATAAGCTACACACTCATAACCTCAGCAGCAACAAGGTCAGCTCAGCCACACAAAACTGAGCTCTTCACCCGGAGAAACAGCCTCTGCACAAGGCTGGGGCCAAGGCACTGTGCTGAGGCTTGTGTCTGTCATTCTGTAAGCAGGAAATGTGCTGGATGCTGTGCCAGGATCTGCAGGGAATCCTCAACTCCACACTTTCATATGCTGCTCTTAAAACCCCAGAGGTGACCCAGCATCTCTGCAGGAGCTGAAGGACAGTCATCTGGAAACAAGGGTTTATTTCCCAGCAACCTGCTGTATTAGCTGCTTTGCTTCTGCTAAGTTGGACAGTAACAACTCCCATCATCATCTTCCCTGGGCAGGGAAAATGTGGTGTTGTCATCACTTTTCCCATGGCTGCCATCTGTGTCTGTGTTCCACTTGCAGTGTGAGTTGTAGGGGAATGTGATTCATTTGGAAAGTGCCTAGGCCTGGCTGCCAGTGATCCATGGCCTCCTTTAGCCTGGGACTCCCAGCTGCTCTGAGCCACTTCAAAAAATTTTTTGGTTGATGCTTTTATGCTGCTCTGCTACCACACAGCTTTTCAGAGCATTTTGCTTTACTCACCAAGGCTAAGGGGCTGCAGGGCAGTTTTTGTCACTCCATGTGTCCAACAGCCTGCTCACTTGTGGGGACAGTCCTTAGTACTCTTCTGAAGAACCTGCTGTATCAAAAACTTTTGCCTTGATGTTCTTTTGCATTCAGAAGTTTGATTACAGTGTGTCTGCCTCTTTACAGCATGTGCGCTCAATGTAAAGGATGAACTTCAGCTAGCAAACCAGCACCAGGCTCATACAGTGCAATCTATTATATCATCCTCACAATTGCAAGCAAAAGTGTTTGAAATTACAGGAAATCTGTTCTATTTTGGAGGGAAACTTTCTGAACCTGGGAAAACTCTTGTTGTGGTGCAAAGGCAGGACTTCCTTAGCTATTTAACAGCCACTTGATCATCATCCTAGCTCTCAAACATTAGACTTCAATCAGCTAATGCTGCAATCTGCCTTTAAAGGAAAAGTTTTGCTAAGTTCAAATATTTCAAAAAGATGGCAAGGTTCCCCTTTCTGTACTTGAACAACTTTGTCAATATGTTAATTTTTTTTTTTTAAATTAAAGCTTAGGATTTCAACAGAAAAGAGCATGAGTAACTTTCTACCTAGTTTATAACCACAGATCTGGAAATCTGGTCCACCTCCACCTTCCAAATGTGTTCACATTTTTCAGCCTCAGTAAGACACTGATGTTGCACATCCCAGTTTGAACTACAGCAGATGCCACCAGGATGTGATTTTCCAGACAAAGCCAATGCAGTTAACACTCCTGTCTTCCACTGTATGTATACATTCTAGTGCTGTCATACATCAAATATATCAGCCAGGCACAGTGCTTTACTGAGCCACATACTGGTAATCATGCAGCACAGACATCCTGATTGCTTAATACTGATTGTAACAAAAGAAAACAAAGAAAAAAAACAAAGTCCCTGAGTCTTTACACACAAAATTGAGCAGCCTCTGAAGATCATGCTGTCACAGAGAGGTCTCCTGTTGGATGACATCAGTTCCTAGTTATGATGTGCTGTGGGATAATTTAGCAAAAAACAACTTTTGGAATCAGCTGGGACCACTTTTCAGCCCAGCTAACTGTGCCTCAGATGAAGGAATTCACGCTCAAGCTCTCATAGATGTGCAGTGATTGCGCAGCCAGCTCTGCTTCTGCAGGTTTGAAGCAACAACCCCAAATGAAAGATGAAATTTTACAGAAATCCAGCCCCTCCCATCAATCCGTCCTACTGACTGAACTTGGATGACTTCACAACAGAATAAGGGGGTGGAGTAAAGTGGCTGAGCATTGCGTTTTTTTGTAGTCACCTCAAAAGAGGTAAGACAGAGAGTAAAAAGTGAGTGAGGTAGACGTACCTATGATCTCCAAAGTTATTAATCTTACTGTACTTGTTTCCAAGGGAAAAAATCTGTAAAATTGTCATGTTGGCCTCCACACAGCTGCCATGCCCCCACCAGCTGTTTCAGCTGACCTCAAAATGTGTCCCTTGAAAAATGAATGGATGTGTGTACTTCAAATTTCAACCCTGCTTAATAAGGAAACCTTATTGTTCAAGTTCAACAAGTTCTAACAAATGGATAAAAAAATCATAACTATAATTGATTCATTAGCATGTATTCTCACCCAGTAAAGACAGGATCTTTAATCCTTACTTAAATATTAATTCAGAACACATTTTATTTATTAAATCTACTATACGAATAACATTTTATTACCCTTTAATTTCATCAGGAAATGTAGTTATTGAATGTTTTATTAAAGTCTTGTTTTTTCAGTAGCTGCTATATTTTTTCAAAGCAAGTTGTGCAAGGCCTAACAGCAACATAAAAACGAGTAAAGCAAAAGAGGAATGATGACTGTATTAGGATGTTAGGTAACTATCAGTATTAAAAAGTTGAACAAGCACAAATGACATTTTTGTACATCAGGTTCTTTTTGCCATTTCTGTAATATATCAATACAATAGTCACATGCTGTTGAATAGATAACAAACAAGTGTAAGTGGTCATACACACTGATGCACGTTAGTTTTTCAGTTCCTATCAATCACATTCAACAAAAACATCAAGATAGCTGAAGAGCCTGACCCTACTTTTGCAAGCTGATTGATGCACACAGCTGCTAACTCAAGACACAGGAGCTCTGGGTGGATGCAAGATCTGTGCTGGTGGATCACTTTACAGGAACGGTCCTTTGTTAGGAAAATGTGGACTAATAACAAGTGGAAATTGGTCACTCATGAGTTTAAACTACCCAGGAACCAACTAGATTATGCTACTTGCTCCCAGACCTTGCATAAGAGTGTTTCCACAAAGCGAAATCAGTAAGTTGTGGAATAGTTTCCTTCAAGCATTTACAAATTATTTAAATGCAGAATATTCCTTTAGGGCCTATAAAATGTCTTCTAGCTGCAGAGTTTAGAATTTTAATGAATAAATACAATGGTATGCCAAAAATTTGCATCTACTCTAATCATTGTTTAGTCTATGGGGTTTTTTTGCTAGCACTTTACCATGGAACGAAGTGCAGAAATCTGAGTAATTTTGGTTGTTATTAAAATACCATATATAAACAGAAAAAGTCAGAATAAGGCATTCTCAATGCAAGCTTGAGCAATGTACGTTTTCATGCTGAGTGGAACTACCGTTTCAGTTTCTTCCCAGAAATAGTGGAATGTTGATTTGTGGGTTTTTTGTTTGTTTTTTTTGCATGTAAATCCCCAAATACTTTTTCAATTTTACAGATAAAAAGCATTATTTCATACATCAGTTTTAAAAGCATTGGTTTGGTATTTCCTCCCATTTTGTCTGCTGAAGGACTATGAACCTGGAAGGAAAACAGTTCAAAGAAACTCACAACATAGATAACACACCTACTCCCATAAAACCAAACGAAATAGCATTGTGTTTCAAATGCCACCTAGGAACACTAGATAGATGAAGTATACACGTTACGGTAGGTAGTTAATAATCCCCATATTTTCACCTGCCGGTATTACTGCAAATTACACTGTTTCCATGACATGCCTTATGGAACAGTTTGCTATTTTCATAAGCAGTCACATGCACTGAAGGTAGGATCACCAGGTGGGGCCTGTGGTGCCCCGAAGCAGAACCAGAGAAGCCAAGCTTACTAATTCTCTCTCGCTGAATGACAAGGTAGCTGGTGTATGAAATGACGAGGGAGGAACATCCACCTAAGGCATTTCTTCTGGAGCTGCTGCTGCCGCCGCTTCCTGAGTGGGGTTCTCCGCGGGCTGGGCATCACGGGCCGGGCTGTGGCCAGGCCTGTGGCCATCATGGGCGCTGTGGCTGCTGGCACTGCCGAGGCGTGTAGACGCCACCACGGCTTTCACTGCGGCCTGGGAGAGAGAGGACCAAGCAAACATTGCTTAGGGGGCATGGCGTGTGGGCACTGCTGCCTCAGCATCACCCTGATAGGGAATGCAACCGTGGTTAGTCTTCCTGGGAATGCCACGTTCGGATACCTGCCTGGGCGGGTTTAGAAGGCCACCTGCACTACTGGGTTGAGGTTTAAAATTGTTGCTTTCACAAGGTTACAGGTTGGGCAACATGAACACAATTCTTTTTCAGCTGTGCCAGCTGCCTTTTTAATTTTTTTCCCTTTCTTTTCTCTTTTTTTTTTTTTTTTCTTTTTTCTTTTTTCTTTTTTCTTTTTTTCTTTTTTCTTTTTTCTTTTTTCTTTTTTCTTTTTTCTTTTTTCTTTTTTCTTTTTTCTTTTTTCTTTTTTTTAAGAAATTACTTCAGGTGTCCCATGTTGAACTTGGATGGCAAAAAAAGAAAGTCATCTTCCATCATAATAATAACAACAGTGTTATCACTAATTATCCATGAAAATTTCAAAAAGTAACGCAATATATATCACTATTTCACTGTTCATATGCCGAGCACAATGTTGCAGAGCGCATGGGCAACTTCCTAAGTATAGACATATAAAAATACACACTGGGGATAAGCTTTCATATCGCAAAAAATATCACAAAATGAAGACACACATGAAGACAGCAATATTAGCTCTCGCCTTAGAGAGTTTTATTGCCTGAAAAAAAACATACAGAGGTGAGGAAAAGAAATGCTAATCTCTGTATGTAACAACTCAAGCTATTTTTGACTTGGCAGCTATTGCTTAAGCATCAAAGAAGTGGGTCTGCTGGAAGAGATGAAGAGTATAGCAAGTTTTGTGGATTCTTTGGGGAGGTAAGCACACACACACACACAAAAGCACAATAAAAAAAAGAGAAACAACTAAAAAACTTCCACGAAGAAATAAAAAGGAAAAAAATATGTTAACGAAAAACAGATTACGTAAACATTGTCAATACAAAAGAATCAGCTATAACAGATTATGAAGAAATAGTTTAGGCATAAACCAAAAAAGTGGCAAGAAGTTTGAAAGTGAGAGACTTGACCTCTTGAAGTAAAAATCACAGATATCCACATTAGTGAGAAGACTTTGGAAAACTGATTACAAACAGAACAGGCTATTCAATGATACTATAAAGTCTAAATATCCTTTAAATGTAATTTACTCTAACAGGCAATGTTATATGTTTATGAAACAAGTTCAACACAGCCCATGAGAAACCAAATCCTGACCAAGGCCTTTAGAGTTATACTGTAAAAATATGTTTTTACATAAAGAAAGCCTGCCGATGGACTTTTATGTTGGGAAAGAGGAGATAATTGCATATTAGTCTTACTAACAAAACAACAGCTAAGGCACGTACTCTCTACTTGGATGTCTGCTTTGGTTTTATCTTTTTGACCAGGAATTAATTCTCTAAAAATCTATTGTTTATTTCACAGATATATTTGTGGAACACTATTAACTCTACAAGAACTGGTAACTTCAATCCATCCTCTTAATAATTGGAGATTAGGTAATTTAATCTTTAACAGAGAAGCAACGAAGAAATAAATTTATGAAAAGCAATAGTTTTTTATCAAAAAATAATAAATTCATTGACTCTAGGGGACTAAATAAACTGAGCTTCAAAATATACCTTGTGTAAAAATGTAAAGAAAACCAAAATCAAAAACATCAGTTTGAATTATATCTACAATCTCTGAGACCTTTGTAAATGACACATCTCTCTCTGTAGAGATTCTTTGCCACAGTTCTCTATTAAAAAAAAATAGCGAAGTCAAAGTTAAAGCTCAGGTTTTTGTGAATTGGGTTTTGTGTGGGATTTAGTAAAGCTCTCAGTTAAGGTGCTTTTTACTCTTGTTACCCAGGGCTACAAGGACAGCTTCACTGTAGCTGTAGGTAACATTTTCTGTGCTGAAGTATCCCTGGAAGTATGTCATGAGCTGACACTGGTGACATACAGCTGAAAAAGGGTTAAGAGCAGAAGAAGGTTTCCTAATGTTATGTCAGTCAGGTGCCCAGTGGCCTGCTGTTTGCACCTAGAGGAGTTTCCCTGCTTCTTCCCATGGTGGACATGTAGACTGGATGGTGAAGGAGCATACTGGGGACATTTTATGGACTTAGGCATCTGAAATGCTCAGTCTTGTTCATGCAGAAGGATGGCTTAAACCC
Source organism: Lichenostomus cassidix (assembly GCF_008360975.1). Classification (NCBI taxonomy): domain Eukaryota; kingdom Metazoa; phylum Chordata; class Aves; order Passeriformes; family Meliphagidae; genus Lichenostomus; species Lichenostomus cassidix. Next base: position 7,623,621 of record NC_139511.1, read on the forward strand.
CCTGCTTTGTATTGATACATACAGATAACTCAGGGTGGTTAGGTATTAAAATATGCTATAGTAGAGTAGTTCTCTTCCAGATTTATGCATGCGCATTAAGAAATTACTCAGAATGTTGTTCCTTCTGGTCAGTACTCTAAGGATGCACAAGCAGTACAGGACAAATGAATGCACAGAAGCAAGGAGGGAAGAAAAGAAGAAAAATAAGGACTTTGTGGAAGCCATGTACATCCTCAGTTCTATTTGTGTAGATAGAGTTTTCAATGAACTTCACACATTTTTATTTGTTTGGCTTCAGTCATCGACTAAATCAGCTTCAAACTTCTTCAATCTTCATCAGTCATCTTAAATAAAAACCTTCCATAACACCATGGAATATTGTCCTCAAAAATGTGCAAGGTTTCTGCAAGGCTATTAAATTAATGGCATGCTTTTGTAGCCAAAACACAGACTATGAGCAGAGACTTGCCTTAAGTTTACGCCGGGCATTGAATTCTTGAAGTTTCTTTTGTGCGTTGTCCATATGTGCAAAGTTTATTGCCTTCCCTGTGACCCATGGGTGCTGCAAAGCCTGTAGAGTGGTGAGGCGTTTCTTGGGGTCTAAAACAATCAACTTTTTAACCTGCATTGCAAGCAAGAAATACAAAAGACTGTCAATCTTATTCTTCGTTTAAATTTACCTAGTTTTGCATTTGGGGGCTCTGGTCTTGGTTTGGGGAGCATCTTAGGTGAGACATTCTAAGAAACCAACAAGAATTTTCATGTGTGTCTTTGCAAGTATTTTGCTTCTGGCATTTCTTGGTCCTCCATAAATAACATCTGATAAAGACAACCACTAAGGGGGAAGAGAGAAAAGAAAGAATCAACTGGTTACCAACATGTTAAGAGTATGTACCAATGCAAATGACCTGTATCTGTCATAGTCTGCTTCATGCCTGAGCCGTTATATAAACCTTAAGAGATTCTCAAAATAGCCCCAACCAGGCAGTTCTCTGAGCAGTATCTCTACTTTCAGATTTGGACAAATTTTTAACTGGATTAGAAGGTTTAAATTATAGTGTATGCAGCTCATGAAAACTTGTACCATGCAATCCCTGTCAGGTACATCACAAAGGAAATGTTTCTTTCAGTCACTGTAAAACCTCATGTACACGTGAAGAAAGCACTGTACAAGTATTTCCGTCTTAGCCCACTCTGAAACTAACACTGTTTACACCATTCCTTTTGTCACCAAGGCCAGCAAACCTGCACTTCTACAAACACAACAGTAGGACCTTTTTGAGAAAAAGGCCCTGCAAACATACCCCTGGGACTGGAGATGGTCCTGCTGGATACAAAATGTGTCCAGTCCATCGACATTCCATGAGTTTTATTGTATCTCTGGACAAGTGGTATTTTTAAACAAGAAGGGTGAGGATGGAGTAAGAAAGTACAGAGATGGCACCCTGCAGAGCCACACTTACCCAGCTCTCCTAACCGCAGACCCTCTTGGAGCAGAGTGCAAGTGATGGCACAGGGCTCCACTGTGCCTGTGTGCCCAAGGATGAGGGAAAACTTGCTGTAGGGTTCTCTGAAATTTCCCTACAAAGAGCTCTTAAAGACAGTTGGTGCCCTGAAGTGGGTGCAGGAGAACAGGTATTGTGGTGAATACAGATTGTGTTTCCAAGGAAGACCTTGAGCTAAGTAAATCACTTCAACTGAATCCAGAGCTGCCCACAGCATAGGTTTTGAGAGACACGGTCATCATCCTTATCTACAACTTGCTATACAGTGTTCAGACCTGAAACTTTGAGCTTTACTTTACTAAAACAGTATGGAGCAGTTTGGACAAAAGCTTACCTGCAGGCTGTTGTTTATCTGGCAGCAAATTATATCTTTTTGGCTTTAGAAAAACTTCACATCTCATAAAACAACAAAAAAGTACTTTGAACTTCTACAGTCCTTCCATTTGAAATATCCTGAAGTACCTCACTAACACCAATTACGTTGTATTTTGTGGCACAGTTTGTATAAGTAATAAAGAAGAGAGCACTTGTGATTTCAGTGCTAATGAAATAACTGAATTATGCAAGTTACTATTGAAAAAAGTCAGACTCAGGCATACCTATCTTTGCAGATCAGTGTCTCCTGGATCCAAATTACTTTATCCAGCAATAAAAGAATACAGTGCAGATAGCATGCCAGCCTTTGCATTTTGCTAATGGACCATATTTAAAAGTAAACAGTCTTTCCTCACCTACTAAAAAAAAGCTTAAATGGACAGAAAAAGTATGTCAGAAAAAGCAGGGCGGCAGGGGGCAAGCCTTTTTATATTCTTGCTCCAAAGCTCAGGCTTGAAAACTGCACAAAATGAAGGGCTTGTTTCTACATTCTTCTGAAGGTGTTTGCCCAGAAAAGAGGAACAGTGAAACACTTCAGGGCTGGAAGGAAAGGCAGGCATACATGCACGCTGTGACAGCTGCCAACAATCTGTGGCTTATTTCACAGAAGAACCTGAATATCTATGTGAATATCTATGCAAAATTTCAGCATTGGACTAACAGGGGATATTAACAACACCATAATATAGCAAAGACAAGAAGAAATAAATATGAATAATAATTAACCAATTATTCTGCTCCCACCCCAAAATGGACTTTTCCTCAGTAGAAGCAATACTAAATACTCCAGCTTCATTTTTTCTTTACTTACTAAATCCTTGGCATTCAGAGACACATCATCCCACCAGGGGGACACAAAGTCATATTCACAGTTCAGGATTCTCTTAAACATGTACTGATCTCCCCTCTCATCATAAAATGGTTCAAAGCCACAAAGACTGCAAGGATAAAAAAGAAATAAATTTATGAAAGATTAATTAGTCCTGGGTTGTTAGATACCGTTTATGGTAGTATTTTTCCCTGCTTTGTATCCCGCATTTCACTTTGGAAAACCAGACCTGGGTGTACTTATAAACTGCTAATTCTATAGAGCAGAGAGAAACATGGTCATAAATATTAAGCACTGGGAAAGGCTCTTCTGATTGTACATCTTCTGTTTTCCCACATGTTTAATTGGAACTATCAATCCAGTATCATAGAGCATTTATCAGAATCCCTGTAATTTTGCCAGAGGAATAGGAATTAGCCAAGGAAACCCATCTTACATGTGAAGTTAGAAGTTTTTGTATGTCCAGTTAGGACTGATTTTTAGTAATGTTTATCCCTGTACATTCTTTCGTCCTGTTATCCACAATGTGTGTAAACCTCTGGTAGGTTTTCATGATCAGCTCTCATCTTTACTTGGGTAACTTATACACAGTCTAGAAATCTTGTGATCTCACTAACAACTGAATTTATGAATATATTGAATAATAGAGATCCCAGCAGAGATCCACACTGTTGGCCCCAGGGAAAGCAGACTCACAGAAGTGGTTTCCATTTGTGTAATGTCCTTTTTTTATCGCTTCACTGCACTTAAGTCTCGCCTTCACACATAATTAGATTTTTTAAAGTGAATTTCCTATTCAGCCAGTATGTGATCTAACCTTAACAGAAAGTCGATCCGCTACTCTGCTTTAAAAAATGCAACAAGCAGTGAGATGATGAGAGGAAAATAACACCAGACCATAAAGATCAAGACAGTAACAAATCTAGGAAAACCTTACATTTTAACTTGGTTTTGTATTTTTAAACACAATCAATGTGCTTACTGTCCTGAAAAAGAAGACTGGTTCAAGGAAGAAATGTGGTTTTGGGAGTAGTGCATAGCCGTGGGTGGAACAGCTGCATCACATTCCACTGCTGAAGAGGAGAAACACCTCATTGTAAGCACATTCTAGGCACATTATTTTTCCAAGCCTGGCAGAGATGTATTAAAACACAAGGATCCAGCCTCCAGTGTGCTTCAGGAGGTGGTGGCCAGCCAGAGTCCCTCTGCTGCTCCCCTGCTGTTTGCTGCCTCTCCCACCACCATTTCTGGGGTTGCAGCTCCCTGCTGTCCCCATGGAACACCCCTGAGCAGGGCCCCTCACTGGCTCAGCCCAAGCTGGTGTTTGGATCTGGATAACTGATGACAGCAAGAACCTGCATAAGCCTTACTGTGACTGTGCTGAAAATCTCCTAAGTGAACTCTCTATTTTCAATTTAACTCACTGCTATCACCCATTGTTTTCATATTAACAGTTCCTATAGATATGCTTCCATTTAAAAATCTGTTTCAGCAGACAGATTTTTTTTGGCAACATGCTGAAGTAGATGAGTAAAACTAGAGGTGTGATTTCAAATTAGATTAATTAAATCAGTTTAAGACCTAGTGTGGCTTGTCATGATTTCTTTTTTTTTTTTAATAACATTTTATTATGGTGATTAATTTTAAATCAATTACCTACAAATAAAGAAAAAGTTAATGTAAACAGCTTAAAAAACAACTAAAAAAGACCAGATGGTGTTTTGTGTTCTTTTAAGTAAGTTATGAAAATAACACCCTTAATTAAATCCATGCAATTTTGACTACAAGCAAAGCCTCTCTATTTGTTGACCACTATCTGCATCTCAAACATGCAGAGGCATTTCTAAGCTGCTGTAGGAATACAAAAAGACTGTTCCTCTTGACTTTTAAAACTATACATGTGGCTTCCCTGGAATTATGACAGTTAGCACCAATAGGTCTTAATATAATTTGCTTCAGGAAAAACAGTTCTGTCAAAATATGTGTCAAAGTTTTTTCAATCAAATGGTAACTCCACTTAGATTAGTGACAAGATACAATTTTATGCAGATCCTCTGCAACACGGTTGTTAACTCTTACATCCACTCCATTTTGGGGGTACATACAGGAATGTATTTTTTTAACTCTATGTGAACACAATAGAAGAGTTTTAAACTTAGAATACTGCTAAAGCTAAATGGAAGAGACAGCCAGGTGGATTTTTGCCTGGCTTGTTCCTGTAAATCAAGTTTGATTTCAAGGTGGGAGTAAGACAGGATTAGAAAGAGGAAGAATAGAAAAGTATCTGTACTGATGCAGCCCCATCCAGAGCAGGAACTTCTGTTTACACAACTGCAGAAGCTGAATGTGGCTTGGGAGCATCCCCTGAGTAGCTGGAAGGTATTGAGAAGCTACATGTAGAAAATGCCACTCCCTGTAATCAGATAGGAACTGTTTGGAGTTCGGTTGGAGCTTGCCTACACTTGAAAACAAGTTCTGCTTAAGAAAGGCAAGTGCAACAACTTCATGAAGCCTTGAATAAGCAGGGAAGCCCATAACTTAGTCTAGATGGCTTTGTAGAAGAACATTAAAAGTCATATCTCCAATCTTAGGGACCACCTAATTGGCAACTTTCACACCTGTCTGTCACGGGTGGAAACTGTAGAAGTGACAGGAAATGAGCATCTGGCAGGCAATACCTGAGATGTGACCTTCAACACAAGGTCTGGATCTTAAACCAGACCTTGAGACAAGGATACACATATTTAAAAAGGAGCAGATAATGAAATGGCAAATAGGAATATTTTAGCTTATTATTTACAGGTACCCAAAAGGAGACCTGTGAATTATTTGAAGCTTATGTGCAGAACAAAATATATGTTCCCATCAGAGTATTTATATATCCTTACATGGGCTTTTAGTATAAACTCTAGAGAATGTAATTCTTTCTTTGCAAAAGACAAAAAGTAAATAATTGTGTTACTGCACACTGTACTTGCTGAACACAGTTAATCCTAGTAGGGGAAGGACAATGGCCCACATGTATAAAATCCTCCATATCTTTAAGGTACACATGTGAGATCACATTGTCTTCCCATGAAAGGCATCCTGAAAGTATTGTGTATAACTGCGCAAGCCACCTTAGCATTGTTATTGCCAAGGGTCTAAATTAAGTCTCATAATTATTCTCCCTTAAAGAGGAGAGTCAATACATCATATGCAACTTTCCATTATCAATAATCTTCCTTTGAAAGATTCAATCAATGCAATAAACTAATTACAATTCTTGCTAATTGAATAATGACTAGCCACAATAAGACTCAGACACAAATGTTTGAAATTTTTAGTCTATGCTTGATAATATTATTAGCATGATTCTACACAGATCTTGCCGCTGTTCAGGAGGAAGTGTTATATTTATCAAATATTTAAACTGATTTAAACTTTGCCAGGTTCCTCTAGGATTTGACTTACTTCAGTAGATTAGGAATATAATTATTAAAGTTCAGGATCTTGTATTTTCCAACTGCACAGCTCATAATGTCATAAAATCCTGTGGGTGCCAAAGAGTGAACCTCTCTGTAGCACTGTCTGCACTTACAGAATGTAGGTGATAATCCCCAGAGACCACATGTCCACCTCAGGGCCATAGGCACATCCCCGTAGTATCTCCGGTGCTGCAGAGGACAGAACACTTGTCAGTAACACAAAAGCTGAGTGAAGAAATAGCAGCCACAAAGCCAATTAAAGACTATGCACACTTCTGTCTTCTATAAAAAGTTAGGACTGCCTCTCTAAACCCTTTATTAGGCAAATTATTCTCTTAATGGAATATGAAACGACAGAAGTAATGGCCAAGCAGAGGCAGAATAAAATGGGAAGTGTACTTTTGTTTCAAATTGGTTTTTAGGTTTGTGAAAGGAAGTGCAGAAAGCTACAGCTGCACTGGAGCTACAGTGTGACCAAGAAGGTGGTGCTTTGACTTCAGTATTTCACTTAGTGTTTTTATAAATACATCATCAACAAAAATGGGGCCAATGAAAATCTCCATCCTTTATTGGATGCAGAGGCAAACACTGGAACCAAGGATGAGGAAAAGGCTGAGGTACTTAATGCTTTCTTTGCCTCAGTCCTCAACAGTAAGACCTGTAATCCTCAGGTAACCAGCCCCTGAGCTGGCAGGCAGGGACAAGGAGCAGATCAGAACTCCTGCCATCCAGGAGGAGGGGGGCAGTGACCTGCTGAGCCACTTAGATACTAACAAGTCCATAGGACCAGACTGGATTCATCCAAGGTGTTGAGGGAGCTGGTGAAGGAGCTTGCCAAGCTGTTCTCCATCACAGATCATCAGTCCTGTCTAGCTGGGGAGATGCCAGATGATTTGGATGTTGGCTAATGTGATGTCATCCACAAGAAGGGATGGCAGATGAATGCAGGGAACTACAGGCCTGGGAGCCTGACCTCAGTGCCAGGGAAAGTCATGGAGAAGACAATTTTGAGTGATCACATGGCACATACAGGACAGGGGATCAGGTGCAGCCAACAGGGTTTTAGGAGAGGAAGGTCCTGCCTGAGCAACCTGATCTCCTTTTATGAGCAGGTGATCAACTTGGTGCATGAGGGGAGGCTGTGAATGTTGTCTGTGAGGACTCTAGTTAAAGCCTTTGGCACTGTCTCCTGCAACATTCACCTGCAGAAACTGGCTGCTTAAGGCTTGGACAGTGCAGTGTCACTGGGTGAAAAACTGTCTGGATATCTGACCCAGAGAGTGGTGGTGAACATAGTTATATCTAGCTGGTGGCTGGGCACCAGAGGGGTTCCCCAGGGCTCAGTGTTGAGGCCAGTCCTATTTTACATCTTTATCATGATCTGGATGAATGGATCCAGGGCATTGTCAGTCAGCTTGAAGATGACACCAAGTCAGTAGGGGACTAGGAAAGATGTGCAGAGGGATGTGGACAGGCTGGATCCATGGGACAAGGCCAATGGCATGAAGTTCAACAAGGACAAGTGCCACTCCTGCCTTGGCACAACAATTCCCTGCAGTGGTATAGGCTGGGGACAGAGGAAATGGCCTCAAGCTTCACTAGGGGAAATTCAGGTTGGATGCTAGGTGGTTCTCAGAGGTGGTTAAGCTTTGGAACAGCTTAACATCTGCCCAGGGAGATGGTGAGTCATTATCTCTGGAGGTGTTCAAGAAATGACTGGACATGGCCCTTAGTGCCATGGTTTAGTGGGCATGGTGGTGTTCAGTCAAAGGTTGAACTTAACAATCTTGGAGGTCTTTTCCAACCCTAATGGTTCTATGGTTCTGTTCACTTAGCACTTTATTTAGGATTTATTTTTGATATTCTGTTTTAGTTGGAAGGAAAGACAGACCATTTCAGGCAATTGCTTTTGCTGAAGTGAGGAGCAGACAGAAAGGCCAGGCAGTTTTGGGGGTCTCCAGCTCTGCAACAGTAAAGAGAAGTTAATGTCTGCCCAAGCAGCTTGACAGGCACAGCTTGAGGATTCTGGTCCCACTGGATCTGTGATGCACATGACATTTCTGGAGCACAGTGGGCTGGCTGTACCCACATACATCAATGCAATCTCTCCCCCTTCCCACATTACACTTGCACAACCATGAACAGAAGGGCTCTTAGAATTTTTTAAGATTTCCAGAAGTTTACTTTTGGTGAATGCATTTGTCTGACACATTGCTGTTAGTTTAGATGTTGTCTTTAACAGACTGATCATGAATCACTGCTTTGCACTGGCTTAATTTTTTGTACTACTCTTGGAAATTACTTATGCTCTTATTAAGTTCACTGAAGGAGCAGCACTGCATCACACTCAGTTCTCTGTGATCATCTTTTTGCTTTCTATGCTCTGCATCAATCTGCATATCCCAGGGACTGTAGATTGTGAAGTCTTGATGCCCAAGTATTCAGACTCCAGTATGTGTTTTTGTTGCTGTGTCCTTTCTGGAGAAGCTGCTGATAGATGGGTGGGCAGGATGTGGGAGTTGGCAGCCCGGAACCATCAATTATTCATAGTTTAATTTGGCATTTAAACAGTATTCCTCCTGGGTTTCCTCCAGTTCTGGAAAGTAATGCTTGAATATTTTCCGGGCACCAGAAATTCTGCATGGTCAGTTAACTTGAGTTGTAAATCAAGGATTGCTATAGGCACGTAACCATAGGCACAAAGCTCCTTTCTTCTCCACAGAGATATTCAGCCTCAATCCTTCCCACCAAGTCAACATAACTCTAATGGCTCTTCTGTGGGAATAAGCCTTATTATATTTTTATTGTATACAAAGATGGGCATAAAAAGGGCTAAGCACTAACTACGGGTGCATGGCATTGGCAGTATAACTGTCACAAGAGAAGACAAACAGAACATTAATAGCTAATGTGTGAAATACAGTTTTATCAAACTAATTGGACTGGAATTCGGTGCTGCTCTAAAGCAGACTTGGCACCTGTGTGTGCTTTGTAGGCAATGTCACACAAGGTAATGGACAATGACAGTGTCACCTGAATGGCATTATCAGCTGTGCTACAAGGTATCAGAGTGATCTCATGGTCTTCTCCAGCGTTCTCTTTCCTTTGCCTCTACAGTTATAAAAGCAAATGTAAGTAACAAAACAACCTACCACAGTACCCTGGAGTTCCACAGACTGTCTTCATGGTCACATGATCTTCCACAATCTTGGAAAGTCCAAAATCAGCTGTTGAGATGGTTTGGGAATATTAATGTTCTTACTTCCTGTAATAATGCATTTTTAATGTTGTATATACAATTAAATAAACATTTATACATTAAATGTATGGTACTGACATTTTCAGAGATAAGCATTGATTTAAAGAATCTACCCAGGCAGCAATCCAGAAGCAAAACTTGCTGTACAAATGAGTATTCCTGGCTCTTGCTTGACAGAAATGTAGCTTGTATTTTATTCTGAAAACTGCACAAAGCCAGTAGGAGGCCTAAGGGCATACAAGCAGAGATCCAGAAATATATTTGAGTTATATATTCAGTTTCCACTCTGTGAGTAATCCAATAAATTTATCAGAAAAATTTTGGGCTGCATTTTTGGACAACGGTCAGAGTATGCAGTCTCTGCAAGACAAAATCCCAGCAGTATTTTAAGAGAAAGCTCCTAGGGGCATAAAGATGGTGCCAGAGGAAGTATTGGCCATAATTTCTGCAATATTTTCACCCCGAATTACTATTCAGAGAGCAAGGGCCTTCATGACAATGCACACTCAACTTATTGACTCCTTTTAAAAAGTCATAAAAATTGAAGTGCTCACAGCTCTTCATTTTCACTGAGAATAAACTGAGTTTATTCAGTTTAGGTGATGACAATAACCTTTGCCTTAAAAATGTAAAATAAAAGTATTTGATTTTGTTTTGTTACACTGAATATAAAAGGGAAGGTTTTGACACAAGATCAGGATAAAAATAGGTCACTTGCTCCTAAATAGCTATCCTTTATGTATTATTATTTATCTAATCAGAAATACAGTTTACTTTTATAAACACAGCCACTCATTGTAAACTGGATTTCAATTCAAACAAGGAAGATGAATAATGGTGGCATTTAGAAAATGCTTCAAAAACCCTACACATTCTGGACATCAAACCAAAGCCACTGGTGCTGCACTAAATTATCAAGTTTAGAGCTTTTCCAGGAAAGATAAGAACTAGGATAAGATATAAATTAAGATACCATCCCCCGGAGAACTAAGATGTTGCTAGAAATTTATATCAAATTGCTTGAGGCCAGTTAATGGAAATTTGGCTCCAGAAACCCATGATGAACACCAGCCTGATGAATGTGGAAACATTCACTCCTAAGAGAGTACTAGGTGGTTTTTCCAAACTGGTTGTGTATGACTCAGAACAGTTGCACAGACACTCCTTGTTGCCCAAGTGAAAACTAGGCATGTCCAGAATTTTTGGAGGTAATGCCCTTTGGTAGTAGGGTCTGTCGTCTCCAACAGGACTGGCAAAATACATCCCTGATCAGGAGTGCCTTGTCCCTCCTCACTCCTTCTGTGGTGCCGACCATGCTTCAGAGTTTCCCTGTGCTCTATGCAAAGAGCTCTCCATGTCCCTCAAATCTGCCTTCAAAACCAAAGTCAGCCATGCTCAGTTTGCTTTCTACCACTTACCTGCACATTTTTATTTCCACACCAAGGTATTTTTCATCTTAAAGTACTAGTTTAACAGAAGAAAGGGGGCATAGGTGTGCACAGAGCTTTACACAGTTCTCATGATCCTTCTTGTTCCCAGTGCTTTATTCTTTGCCACATTCTGCATGATTTTGCTATAAATTCTCTAAGCAAGTGTCTAGTTTTGCATTGGTTTTGAAACCAGCATGTACAGCTGTGCTGCTAAAGTAACTTGCTGTTCATTAAGCACTGGCTTCAAACAGGGTGATCGTGAGATGCATATACTCCAAACATCTGTTATCACATTATTACTGATGCAAAGGCATCAGGGAAGCATACATTTAATGCTGCTCACCAATTTTTAATGGTGCATCTGGTGCTGGTGTTGCATAGAGTAGATTTTCTGGCTTCAAGTCCCGATGCACGATCCCATTTGCATGCAGGTACTAAAAAGAGAGAAAGTCAAAGCATGTAAGTGAGAATGGTCAAGCATGAGTTAACTTCTTTAAATTCTCTACAGCAACAGATTAATATTTTCTCTGTGTGTGACACAGAGTTACTTTACTAATTTTCAGCAGCTCTTTTTCCTGCAAATCTGCTCAGTATCCTTGGACGCATACTGAAATCTGAATAGGAAAATAAAATATGGGAAGGCAAAAATAACATAGTGTCCATTTGGGAACAAAAACATCTCAAAGAAGTATAATTGGATTTTAAATACAAGAGTAGCTTCTATGAAGCAATCTAATAAATGCTGGGATGCCGAAGTCTTGCTCAGAGGAAGGTAGTTTCTGCACATTATAACATTCTGAGAGACAGGAAAATGGTGACCTAGCTATTAAAAATGAAACAGACATATTTGAGTGGAAAGGATGCAGTAGATGTCTTGGGTCTACTACAAAATACTTGGGGTCCCCTGCTGCAGACTTCTCACAAGTTTTAAAAACACCCAATTGCAAAGTCCTAAAAATCCATCAGTCTTGCCAAAGCACATGCAGTATGTGTGAATTCACTCACCATTGAATTCCTGCCTTGCACTTATGGAAAGAAAAATTTCAAGCACATACAGCTGCCACTTACACTGCTATGGACAGAAATAGAAAACAATATAATATACACTATACTGATAGGAAAAAAAAAGGATAAACTAATGAAAGAAATTCTGTATTACTTGCTGATAAAATATTCACACAAAACTCAGAAGTCTTAGAAGAGATATGCTTAAAGGTTGAATCACATTACCTTATTTGAAAGTCTCATGTTCTACATTTTAGTAGCATCTCTCTCAGCTGTGTTTTCACTACTAAAAAAATTCAGTCTGTGTGCATATTTATGCAGGAAGTGACAAATGGTTAAATATTCGCCTAGACAACACAGCTATAATGTGCACCTCAGTTAGCATTTGAGGTGAATTTTTGACTGTGTATCTCATTGGAATTCCAGTTTGTATAAATTGCCAGTGATTAAATAACATTAAGGAGGAATACATTGCTCTGTCCTTGGGCATTGTTTTAGTGACATTGTATGCTTTTCATGTGAGTGTTTCTTCCAGTGCAATGAGTGTTTCTTATTGACTTCCTCTGCAACCCTAAAGTCACAGGATTTGTCACGATGTGGCTTTTGGAGCTCAGCCAAAGACTCTCATCTACCTTACTTCACAGTGAAATATAAGTGTTTGTTCCAGCTGTTTTCTACAACGAGATAACTAATCAATTATCTAAGGTAAAAGCAGCCAACAACACATGGAAACTGATGGATTACAAACTGCTACATAATTTAATGCAGCTACATCTGCATGGCTGCAAACAGTCATGTCCACCCTGCATAAAAATATATCTGCATCTGCCAGTGAAGAGGTAAGCATAGCCAAGATGCTCCCACAGCATAGTGTTTGACGTACACGGATAATAGTGTCACACAAGAATGGACCAACAGCCATCAAACTGGGGTGGACAGAAAAAGACGTCTGAACTGATCTGTGTTCATGTGCTGCAGATAGTTTAACTGCCTCTGTAGGAGTGAGAATGATCAGACATTTCACGATCACTTGATGGAAAACAGACTCTTCCAATTCATCTGCACAAGAACTCTTTGACCAAATTTGTGCAGGGGAATGTTCCAGCCAAGTCTACAGTCTTTTAGCAGGTCCTTTTTAACACATACCCGCAATCTTAAAAACATTTTATGCTGTGAGGCTGAAAACATAGAAATTTTCTTCTTTTTCCAGAAACACATTTTTGTGGGAGGGAATTTTGGGAGAAACTTTGTGAGAAGCTGTTCAACTTTTCCTCCCTTTTAAGTCATAATGTGAGGCTACCTTGTGGGGCTCCTTCTCAGACACAGCAAGAACCATAACTGACGACATCTGCTAACCATCTTGTGCCTCATAACTGAGTGACTTTTTAAACAACTTATGTTGAATTTGGAGTGGGAACTTTTTTTTTTGTTACAAACTCACGAAACCCCAAGTAGGAAAATCTCCCTCCTCTGTCCAGCCCACTATTTGCATAAAACTCACAGGATGGGGGTACCCAGAAAATGAAAATTGCCTCAATGACCTAACCCCTGCCTTTCAAAGAGTGCCACTGCAATAATCTGAGCTCTCTCTCTCAGGTGCCCTCATCACAACACCTGCAGCTACTCCCTCTTCACCACACCTCCCCTTATCTTCCCAGCATCTCACCCAGAATTCCTGCCCAGTCACAGCAACTCCTCTGACATTTCTCTGCAGCCCACAGAGTTCCTGCCACAGTCACACCCTAAAATCAGTCCCTGCTGCTCTGTCCTCTCTATCCCAGTTTTTCTCCTGCTTGGCTTTGGGTTGTGACAAGACATGCACATGGCTGGGGCCACCTCATGCTGCCAGGTCCTGGGTTTAACAGGGCTATTGTTGGCAGCTTGTATCTTTCATAATACCTCAAATTCTTTTCGTTTGGTCATATGGCCAATAGTTCTGTTGTGAACTAACAGAAGAAAGGGCAACATGGATAAAAAAACCTAAAACCTACCCCCAGTGTTTTTATTGGTGCAAATACCCCATTTTTCATGTGGGTGTAAGTACCCACTTGAGTTGTGGACCCCCAGGCCTCTGAGGGGAGAGACACCTGGCTGGACTTCTGTAAAAGGTGTCTGCCTCCAAAACGAGCCTTGTTATTAAAGGTCTCCAGAAGATGCAGTGACCTCCTGTCCCCCAGTCTGAGTCACCTGTCACTCACTGCGTTTCCTGCTCCACAACTCCCTTGCAACACTCTGTCCATTTTAATCTCTGCTTCTGTACTTAGTAGATACCCTGGGTCTGACCTGTTTGCAAATTTTCATCAGTCCAAATAGGTCTGCTGCCCAGGCATTATAGCTCCTGGAATTCACAGGCCTACTTACTTGGTCTTGTATAAACATGAACACTGTTCTGAGCTAAACTATCTTGGCTTAGAAAAATTAGCATAATCCACTCTGTGTAGCACTTAGCTCAGTTTATATATGCTATATTTTGAATGCTTTCACTTTACTTCTCATGTACTGATTTTCATAGAAGTTATGTTCCTTTGCCGGCAGAGTCTCTGCAGCATAAGTTCAAAGACTTTCCCATTTTGTAGTACAGCTTTGGACATCGTGCAATTCCACTGTCAGACAGGTACCCTGTGCTCTACTGTTTATGTGCCATGTCTCTTAATGACTAAGTTATGTGATCAAATGAGAGGATCTGGAGCCAGCTATCTTGCCAGAGCTCACTTCATGAACCTAGGCATGAGTGAATTACATCACTTTCCCCACCTATAGCATATGGATGAGACTTGAAAAATACTTTTCTTCTATGGCTGGATGTAGAGTTTTTAAATGCACACATTGCAGGACAGTTTAACATAGCATGTGCATTAAAATGTGATCATGATGTGGTGCTGTTTCAATAGCTAAACTATTCTGTTTTCAGTTTCTTCAGATTTTCAATAGAGAATGCCATCCAATAAAAGAAAACACAGACATCTCATATTACGTGGGAGAAAAATTTATAACAAAATTGAGTAGCATGGTCTTATTACTCTTTGAGAAACTTTGAGGTCAGACTCGTCATGACACTAGGTCATGCAGAGTCTGACATACAAGCTCTTCCTCTGCAGGACATACTTAAAATGAAGGTAGCCTTCATCTGAGCCTTTACTCCTGTGGTACACAACAGCAACTCATGACTGAATAATTTCTGTGACTTTAACTATGACTGCAACACAAAGACTTTTTTTCTTTTTTTTTTATCCCCCTAAGCTTTTTTCCAACTGCTGTGTGAGAATTTCTTTTGTTTTTTGTTTTGTTGCTTAATAATTCAGGCACCTATCGAACTTGAAAGATTTTATGACAAAAAGACAAATGCAAACTGCTTCAAACTCTGGCCTTATCCCTTAATTTTATTTATGGTACCCATTACAGAGAACTGTAGAAAAGTAGGGCTGTAATGAACCTGAATCATCTATTCCTCTCTATGCTCCATGGCAGCATCAATTACACCTACAACAGTTGTTTGTTCAATTTATTCCTGCAGACCTCTGCTACTAGAGACTCCACAATTGCCCCAAGCAATTTGTTACAGGGCTGTGCTTTCCTGACTGTTACAAAGTACTTCCCTGCGACTCACCTGGATTTTGGCAAGAGCAGATGAAAACCATAACTTTATTTCCTATATACAGTAGAGGCAGAAAGCAGATTATCTCCTTTTTTGCAAGAGCCTTTTGAGTACTCATTACCATGTACACAATCATTCTTCTCTCTTAGACTGCATGACTTTTGTTTGCTCAGTTTTTTCTAAACTTGTGGTCATTCTTGTTCTCTCTTCAAGGCAAGTGTCAGCTTGCACTAATGTGTTGAAAATGCAAAACTGCATTCCAGCTGGGACCTGATAAAGTTTATACAATGTATTAATAAAATTATTTGCCATTTTCCCCAACATATACCACTCCTGTATGCCTTTTGATCCAGTGTAACCCTCAAGTCCTTTCTCTTTTGTTCCCCCTGTCCTTGACAGTACGAAAACGACATTGAATTTTATCAAAGTTATTTTATTTCTACTCTGCCACATATTTGCAGATGTCTCCGATCTTATGGTGTACAAAATTTTTATAAGCATACCTTCTCTTCCATCATATGAGCAGAGCAGAGCAGAGAACAGCAGTGAAGGCTTCTCCTGAACCTCCACTTTTGTTCTTTAGACAAGCTGATAGACGTTCTCTCAGGAGAGACAACCAGTCCCTATGCAGCTTAAAATCACATCATCTTGATAATATCTCCCTAATTTGTTGTGAGACTGTCAGATGAGTCAAATACAAAAAGCTTTATTCATGTCAAGTAGGTACAATATCTTCTCTTTCTCCTCCACTAACAATGTCTCTTACTGTGCTTGAGAAAAAGTCAGACTGATTTGGCATGGCTTGATCTGAACAAAACCCTGCCTTGCTGGTGACCTCCATGCCTTGCTATCCCACAGCTGCCACATATATTTTTGCTTCATTATTTACTTTGGATTTTTTTTTTTTTTTTTGAGTGAAGGTAATTCCTCCCTTCTTCATCTTGAATTGAGTACTACACAAATCCCCTTCTCTGCCCAGCCTCCACCAGAAGTGAGTGTCGTGCGTTAAATCTATTTTAGGCTTAAAAAGTTGCTTTTTGAAGATGGTACTGTGCGGGTCACTGGGTGCAAACAATTAAAAAAATATCTAAGTTATTTGAATACACTCCGAAACTGATTTTCAGTTAACCTCTTTTTATTCTAGGCTCACCTTTTACAGCTCAGTCACTGCTATTAACTGTGCTAAGCACCTAGGTATAGTTGAACTTTTACAGAAAACTAGCAGATAAAAAAAGGGCAGAAACAGTGCTCCCTTCTTGTAGACATCTTTCAATAGGTCTCCCTCACCTGTAGATGTTCTTATGAGCATGACTGAGTTTGCTACTCTTCTTATCTCAGGCTAGATGCATTCTAATTTTCTGCTTTGGCCTTCCTGGCTTCAGCCTTTGAATTCCTGATGTTATTCCAACTCAGGCATGAAGAGCCTGACCTGTTCTCTGCTTTCCACACGTGTCTAACTCCAGCACGGGCTGTTCCTGAGTAGTGACCTTTATTCAAGGGCTGATGATGGCTGGTTTCTGTGTGCATTGGTTTAGCAGGGAGGAGAAGCCTGTCATCTGAAGTGGCTGGTGCAGTGGTTTCATTACAGCAATTTCAGTCCAGGATGCTGATAATGTGACAGCCATGGTCATGAATACCAGATTCCCTCATGTTTTCAAAAGGAAAATTTCCACCAGTTTCGTTGCTTGATAGAATATATTTAGGACTTGCCTGCTGAATTTATTACCAAACCAGGACTGTAGGGTTTTGAACAAAAGCCAGCACTGGACATCTTCTGCTAATGCAGTCATTACAAGCATAAGGAGCTGAAAACAGGGAGGTTTTTGCTCGCTTTTCAAGAATGTCTAGACTCGTAATTAAGCTCTTTCTGTAGCCTCACAAAAGCTGCACAAAAGAGTGTCATTGCATAATGAAAGCTACTGCACAGTAATTTCGTTTGATTACAGCCATATACTGCTTGAATAAGGCATGGTTAATTGATACAGACTTTGCATCAGTTAAGAGGAAGTTTAAATAAACTTTTAATAAATCAGAAGGATATTGGAAAAAAAATACTTTCCTGTTTTCTGGTCATAGGAAAGTGCACTCACCTTATACAAGTAGAATGGAAAAGCCAGTCTCCATATAACTGGTGTCTAAGATCTTAATTCAGCACAGATCTTACAGAGATATAGTCAAAATTCATCACTGAAAATGTACCTGGAATCCTATATTCCATGTTGGGGTAGGCTTTGGAAAACAAGACCCATGGAGCTTGGGGGAATTGAGAGATATCTAAAACGTTGCAGTTGTTGAGCACCTGTGTAGCATTACAATCTCATTCATGTATCAGCCAATTTGCAATTCACAGGCCCAACAAGTGCGCAGAAGTTACAGGTTGATAAGAGGATTGATATGGTATGTGAGCTGGAGCTGCTCTAGGCTTATCCTAGGGCAAACCAGGCAGTTCCTCTACATCTCAGTTTCCACACTTTTGAAACTGTTGAGGCATGTAAGATGCACAGATGTCAGAATGACATGTGCAAAGGGAAATGGAGACAAATAATATTTTTTTTTTAATGTTGCTGGCCCCAATGAAATCCATGTAAAATTCCCCTACTGCAACTTTGTCAGACTTTATTTAAAATATGTATAGTAATATGGCTACCATGAGCAGCCTGTTCCTGTGCTTCCATTTATCCCTCAGGCAGCACATAATTTTAAATGCAGAACAGGACCTGAAATCGTATGGGCTTTGGCTTTGGAAATCAGATAGTTTGATTTGTGCTGATTATGGAAAAGTGCATTTATCTGACTCTCTTGCTTATATGGTAAGAACATTGTTAGGGGTTTTTTTTTTTTTTCTGTACAAAATAGAACACAAGAATGGAAATAACTTTGAAATTATAGAGATGGTTTTAAGACATCTTGCAGAAGTATATGTTAGAATTCCTGCTTAAAGAGCTTAAAAGAAAGACACCAAATAAAAAACCATTGTCAATGGCAATGTCAGAACCCAGCTCCACAGGCATCAACAAGGTTTCAGTAATAAAAGTGTAAGATCAAGTTATGGTTATATACACAGCCTTATCTCCCCTTTGCCACCATTCCTTTCCTGCAGTCACATTGGTTTTGAGACTGAATGAACAGAGGACTATTTTATCACCACAAAAGACAAAACCAACATTTATTTATTTTCGGGATGTATTTCAGCAAGTTTTGAAATTCAGTGTCTGAATAAAAACAAAACAGTCTCAGAAAGGCCCCAAATAATGAAAACTCCCCCAAACATCCTGCAGAAATCTGATTCTTTGCACTTGGTCTTGCTTTTACTGGCTTCTCTGGGAAATAGGAGTATGCCATTATGTTTGCTACTTGATAAACCCACTTCCAAACATTTTCATAAAATGTCAATTAGCTTATTTAGATTCATTTAACAAAACTGTATTATAGTGGAACAAAGAATATTTGCTTTTCTACTTTGCATAAGTATGCATTAACACAACAAATTTGATTTATAGTTTCAGATTATAAATCTGTGTATTATGAGAAAGAATGAAGAAATGTATCAACAAAGTTGAATAAATCCAAATCTGATTATTTTCTTGGCTGATCTACGATATTCAAAATTATGAGCTAGGTCAGAAAGGAGGTTTTAAATTAAGCAATTGGGTTATGAAAAGTTTCAACTGCATTCCCCACAATTAATTTTCTTTTACATTTTGAAGCATTTTTATCTTTTTGGATGTACCAGCTTTTAGAAGAGTGAAGCAGCCCTAGCGATGATGACACCACACCAGGTGTGATGACAGCAAATCATGCACAGTCATTTCTGTACAATCTGACATATGTAGGAGACGGTAATGCACACACCTTCCCACACAATTCCCAAACGAGTGGGCTTTGTGCAGAGAGCTAACTGTCTGCAGTGGCATGAAATTCTCCTCTTAAACTGCAAGTAGGCCACAGCATCAGAGTAGCTAGAAGAGCTTTGATATAGTGGCTTTTTCTCAAATCCATCCAGAACAGCCACCCACTTGCAGAATATCTGAATTCAGAGAAAAGAATTAACATACATTTACCGTGTTGCTCATACAGCCACTCTGCGCTTTTTTTTTCTTTTTGTTTTCTTTTTTTTTTTTTTGCACTGCATGTCTGGGGTACAGAAGACAAAGATTATGTATCTTCTGCAATTGGCCAGACCCCTCATGCAGGGAGATCTTCCCACTACATTTTCCACATGGACTGGGCACCTTCCCAGCCTGCCCTCTCTCCAGCTGCATAAGGAAAAGGTGAAGGGTATATTTTCTTTTGGGAAAACTCAATCATTTATGGTGAATTCAAAAGAATCGTGGTAATAGATGCAGGGTAATGCCACAAAATTGCAGTGAGCAGAATTTACTAATCACATGTGACTCAATCTGTCCGACTTGCTGAGGTGCAGTACACTTAGTGAGGTGCAAGAAACCCCAGGAGAGTTAAACTCCCCCAAAAACCAGCATCCTTCTTAAAGCAAAAGCCAAAACCTAGCAGTGTAGTTCTGCCCTTTGTATGAGCACCTATTTCCTCTACAGTTTTGTTCAACTCAACCTCTCTGCTCAACTTCCTTCACTTAGCAAAGCTCTTACAACCAGCCCTGCACAGTGTGCTGAGGTTTTATGGTTTGTACAGAGATCAGAAGACAAAAAGCATCACATGCACATTACATTCTAGCACTTTGTTATACTCACTCTCTAGCTTCAGCGTTTTTACTTTATTGACCACAGTCACATTATCAACAAACAAACAAATCCCTAATAAGCACGAGTTTTTAATTAACTTCAAGACATGAAAAATATTTAAATAGCATTAGAGGTGGAATTATTTTAAGACAAACCTAAAAAAAATCCAACATCAAAAGTTTCATAAATATACTAATGTGCCTTTGTAAGGTAATGCTACTACAGCAAATTTGAAAGGAAGCAGGGAGAAATTTTAAAAAATCAGACTTCTTCCTTTTAGCCAATGGCATAAATCTACAAGAAGGCTTTTATCAATCTGTTATCCCTATATGGAATATAAAATTCAGCAAGATTACTGCAATCCTGGCAAATTTAAAAATTAAGTAGATTCTGTATTCTCAGCAGGTTACTGAAAGGCAGCTACAGTTTTTGCAAGCCAGTAATGTCTTTGGTTTTGCCATTGGGAAATTGAAAAGTTACAAATGAAAACCAATCTAGAATAGATCTAAAGCTGCTATCAATGATACCTGGTGCTAGCTCCCAATAACCTTCATCATCAGAGAGACATTTACCTAATGAAAAACTATTTGTGGCAGCATTAGGTTTTACTGACCACAGGGATTCAGTAGCCACAGCTCTAGGATACTTGTAACAGGGCCATAATACAATGCCCTAATTAGCCACAGGTGCACATCTGTTCAGTCTGCATCATCATGTTTTAGTTTTCTTGCAATAAATTGGGTTTTTTTTTATTATAACCAAAGCACTAAATTTCATTCTGATTAATTTATCTCCTTTTTTTTTTTCAAGAGGGATATTTTATAAAGTTATGTAGTCCTTAAATGGGTAAGTTACAATCTTTATTATGTGCTCCTGAACAAGTCGATTTTGTTCTGCCTGTATTGTACACTGCTAAATTAAGCCATGTCAGGAAGTGCTCCTGGGTACCAACACTCAATTGTCTGCACCGTTAAATGTTTAGAACAGTCCTGGGTAAATAAACACTGATCAAAACAGCACCCTTTTCCTCAAGCCAAAGATTATTCCCATGAGGCAATTTGAATATGGCCATTTTTTCTGAAGTCTGGCACACTTTAATGGCATGGATATTGTCTGTAACAAGCTAGCTGGCATTGCTGACAGAGTAACTGTTTCGGTAGGGTCAGACTGTAAATTGTTTCAAATGTGAGATTTCAGGGTAATAAACCAAGGAGGATGCCATTTCTTTTGTCCATCCAGGATATTCCAAATTATGAATTTTTAAAAAGTCTATAATTTTTAATGCATCATTGTATTTATGGAATACTTATAATTCTGCATTTGAATTCTTTTTTTGAGCATAAATAACACACAGATGTTTTGGGTTACTTATACTACATTCCTTGAATGGTGAAGTTTGGCCCATGTGTAATAGCACCACTTGTTAACCCTACTATCAACCACACATTCAAGAAAGAACTGCATATACCATATTATTAAAAAATAATCTTTTTTTTTATACTTTCATTAGAGACTTTTTAAAAAATGTCATTTTAAACAGCATAGCCCTAAAAGTTTACATGCATGGAAGAGCCTCCATTTATTAATTTGCTAGAGGTGAGCACTCAGCCTGTGCAATACAAAGGCCAATCTCAGTCTTCCAGGTGCCATGCCATTAAACCACAGTGGTTGGGTAGACTGATCTTAGCCTCACAGACTAATCTTAGACTGATATCAGCCTCACAGGATGCTGAAATATCTGCTCTTCTATTCTGAAATCAGGAAGGAAAACAAAATGTCATTTCTGTCAGGAACACCCAGCCTCAAGCACCTCGTTGCTCAAGGTACACCTTGCAGGCTAGGCCTGCCAACTATCCCCAGCTTTCATATTTTTGCAACACAAAATTTACACTTTAAAAGAGAAGTCTAGTATGCTTGGTCATGGCCATTTGGTGGAAAAGCCCAAACAACCTCACGGACAGTTACTTAGGACCCCAAACCACTGAGAATTCATAAGACCCATTTCTGTTCTGGGTTTCCAAGCCTGAATTTGCCTC